>NC_090991.1:57108345-57145845 GCF_041146395.1 Eulemur rufifrons
TTAGGGTTAGGGTTTGGGGTTAAAGTAAGTGTTAGGGGTTAGGTTTAAGGATCAAAGGTTAGGGTTATTTTTAGCTGTAGTATTAGGGTTAGGGATAAGGGATCCCATTAGCATTAAGGGTCTTCCTTACTGTAGGGTTAAGGGTTAGGCTTAGAGTTAAAGCTTAAGGTTAGGGTCAGTGTTAAGATTTAGGGTGAGGGTTAACGGTTAGGGTAAAGTTTAAGCGTTAGGGTTAGGGATTAGTGATTAGGGTTTTTGGTTAGTGTTAGGGTTAGCGGTTAGGAGTTAGTGTTTTATGAAGGGGTATGGTTAGAATTAGGATTGGGGTTAGAGTTAGGGTGAGGTATAGGGGTTAGGTTTAGGGGTTAGTTTTAGGGTAAAAGGATAGGATTAGGGTTACGGGTTGGGCTTAGGTTTAGGGTTAAAGTCTACTGCTAGGGTTAGGGATAGGTTTCAGGGTTAGCTTTAGGGGTTCTGGTTAGGGTTAGGTGTTAGGTTAGTGTCAGGATTAGGTCTAGTCGTGAGGGTAAGGTTTAGGGTTAGCTTTAAGAGCTAGGATTAGGTTTAATGGTTAGGATTAGGATTAGGGTTAAGGGTTAGGGTAAGGCTTAGGGGTTAGGGTGAAGGGTTCGGGTCAAGGGTTACGGTTTTTGTTAGGCATAGCGTTGGGGTTAGAAGTAAGGGTTACTGTCAGTGTTAGGGTTGTAGGTAGGGTTACGGTTAGGGTTAGCGGTTTAGAATTAGGGTTAGGGATTTGGTGTCACGGTGATGACTAGGAGATAGGGTTAGAATTATGGGATAGGGGTTGTTCTCAGGAAATGGGTTATGCATTAACGTTAGGATAAGAGGTTAAAGTTAGGCGCACGGTGAGGTTTACGTGTTAAGGGGAGAAATAGGAACAGGGTTGGGTGTTATGTTCAGGGTTAGGGTTATCTGTTAAAGGTATTGTTTATGCTTAGCGCACGGGCCCTGTCTGCATTAGGCGGGCGGGGGGAGTTTAGGGGGCTGGGATTGTACCCGGGAACCCACTCTATCATCCTCTGGGTATGGGCCCGTGGGTTTCATGCAGGACACAGTGGTAGAACCTCCTTTCACGCATGGCATGGGAGGATTGCAGGCTTTCTAAACTCTAAGAAAGCAAGAAGTCTGAGAATTAGATTTAGGGTTAGGATTCTGGTTAGGGTTAAGGATGAAGTTTAGTGTTAGGGTAAGGGCTTAGGGTTAGGGCTTAGGGTTAGGGTTAAAGGTTACTCTTAGGTTTAACGGTTACACTTTGGTTTAGGGTTGAGGTTTACGGTTAGGGTTAAAATGAGGGGTTAGGGTTCGGTACAGGGTTAGGGTTAAGTGTTAGGTTTAGGGTTGAAGATTAGGATTAGGGTTAGGATTAAAGGTTAGCGTGAGAGTTAACGCTTAGGGTTAAGGTTAAGAGTTAGGGTTTAGGGTTAGGGTTAGGGTTAGGGTTAGTTTTAGGGTTAGAGTTATGTGCTATGGTTTGTGTTAGAGGTTAGGGTTAGGTTTACTGGTCACGGTTAGGGTTACGTTTAGGGGTTAGCATTAGGGTTAGGGTTAGGGTTAGGCTAAAGGGATAGGATTAGGGTTAAGTGTTGGGCTAAGGGTTAGGGTTTAGTGTTAGGGTTATCATTAAGGATTAGGGGTAGGGTCAGGGTTAAATGCTTGGGTGCGGGTAATGGTTAGGGTCAGGGTTAAGGTTCAAAGATAGGGTTAGTGTTAAGGGTTACGGGTAGGTTTAGGGTTCAGGGTTAGAGTTAGCATTAGGGCTTAAGGTTAGGATTAGGCGGTAGGTCAGATTTAGGGTTAGATCTAGGCGTTAGGGTTAGGGCTAGCGTTAGGCTTAAGAGATAGGGTTAGGTTTAATGCTTAGGATTAGGGTTAGGGTTTCGGGTTAAGTTAAGTTTTAGGGGTTAGGTTTAAGGATCAAAGGTTAGGGTTATTTTTAGCTGTAGTGTTAGGGTTAGGGAATAGGGATCCCATTAGCATTAAGGGTCTTCCTTACTGTAGGGTTAAGGGTTAGGCTTAGAGTTAAAGTTTAAGGTTAGGGTCAGTGTTAAGATTTAGGGTGAGGGTTAACGGTTAGGGTAAAGGTTAAGCGTTAGGGTTAGGGATTAGTGATTAGGGTTTTTGGTTAGTGTTAGGGTTAGCGGTTAGGAGTTAGTGTTTTATGAAGGGGTATGGTTAGAATTAGGATTGGGGTTAGAGTTAGGGTGAGGTATAGGGGTTATTTTTGGGTAAAAGTATAGGATTAGGGTTACGGGTTGGGCTTAGGTTTAGGGTTAAAGTTTACTGCTATGGTTAGGGATAGGGTTCAGGGTTAGCTTTAGGGGTTCTGGTTAGGGTTAGGTGTTAGGTTAGTGTCAGGGTTAGGTCTAGTCGTGAGGGTAATGTTTAGGGTTAGCTTTAAGAGCTAGGATTAGGTTTAATGGTTAGGATTAGGATTAGGGTTAAGGGTTAGGGTAAGGCTTAGGGGTTAGGGTGAAGGGTTCGGGTCAAGGGTTAGGGTTTTTGTTAGGCATAGCGTTGGGGTTAGAAGTAAGGGTTACTGTCAGTGTTAGGGTTGTAGGTAGGGTTACGGTTAGGGTTAGCGGTTTAGAATTAGGGTTAGGGATTTGGTGTCACGGTGATGACTAGGAGATAGGGTTAGAATTATGGGATAGGGGTTGGCCTCAGGAAATGGGTTATGCATTAACGTTAGGATAAGAGGTTAAAGTTAGGCGCACGGTGAGGTTTACGTGTTAAGGGGAGAAATAGGAACAGGGTTGGGTGTTATGTTCAGGGTTAGGGTTATCTGTTAAAGGTATTGTTTATGCTTAGCGCACGGGCCCGGTCTGCATTAGGCGGGCGGGGGGAGTTTAGGGGGCTGGGATTGTACCCGGGAACCCACTCTACCATACTCTGGGTATGGGCCAGTGGGTTTCATGCAGGACACAGTGGTAGAGCCTCCTTTCACGCATGGCATGGGAGGATTGCAGGCTTTCTAAACTCTAAGAAAGCAAGAAGTCTGGGAATTAGATTTAGGGTTAGGATTCTGGTTAGTGTTAAGGATGAAGTTTAGTGTTAGGGTGAGGGCTTAGGGTTAGGGCTTAGGGTTAGGGTTAAAGGTTACTCTTAGGTTTAACGGTTACACTTTGGTTTAGGGTTGAGGTTTACGGTTAGGGTTAAAATGAGGGGTTAGGGTTCGGTACAGGGTTAGGGTTAAGTGTTAGGTTTAGGGTTGAAGATTAGGATTAGGGTTAGGATTAAAGGTTAGCGTGAGAGTTAACGCTTAGGGTTAAGGTTAAGAGTTAGGGTTTAGGGTTAGGGTTAGGGTTAGGGTTAGTTTTAGGGTTAGAGTTATGTGCTATGGTTTGTGTTAGAGGTTAGGGTTAGGTTTACTGGTGACGGTTAGGGTTACGTTTAGGGGTTAGCATTAGGGTTAGGGTTAGGGTTAGGGTTAAGGGATAGGATTAGGGTTAAGTGTTGGGCTTAGGGTTAGGGTTTAGTGTTAGGGTTATCATTAAGGATTAGGGTTAGGGTCAGGGTTAAATGCTAGGGTGCGGGTAATGGTTAGGGTTAGGGTTAGGGTTAGGGTTTAGGGTTAGGGTTAGGGTTAGGGTTAGAGTTATGTGCTATGGTTTGTGTTAGAGGTTAGGGTTAGGTTTACTGGTCACGGTTAGGGTTACGTTTAGGGGTTAGCATTAGGGTTAGGGTTAGGGTTAGGGTTAAGGGATAGGATTAGGGTTAAGTGTTGGGCTTAGGGTTAGGGTTTAGTGTTAGGGTTATCATTAAGGATTAGGGTTAGGGTCAGGGTTAAATGCTTGGGTGAGGGTAATGGTTAGGGTCAGGGTTAAGGTTCACGGATAGGGTTAGTGTTAAGGGTTACGGGTAGGTTTAGGGTTCAGGGTTAGAGTTAGCATTAGGGCTTAAGGTTAGGATTAGGCGGTAGGTTAGATTTAGGGTTAGATCTAGGCGTTAGGGTAAGGGCTAGCGTTAGGGTTAAGAGATAGGGTTAGCTTTAATTCTTAGGATTAGGGTTAGGGTTTGGGGTTAAAGTAAGTGTTAGGGGTTAGGTTTAAGGATCAAAGGTTAGGGTTATTTTTAGCTGTAGTGTTAGGGTTAGGGATAAGGGATCCCATTAGCATTAAGTGTCTTCCTTACTGTAGGGTTAAGGGTTAGGCTTAGAGTTAAAGTTTAAGGTTAGGGTCAGTGTTAATATTTAGGGTGAGGGTTAACGGTTAGGGTAAAGGTTAAGCATTAGGGTTAGGGATTAGTGATTAGGGTTTTTGGTTATTGTTAGGGTTAGCGGTTAGGAGTTAGTGTTTTATCAAGGGGTATGGTTAGAATTAGGATTGGGGTTAGAGTTAAGGTGAGGTATAGGGGTTAGGTTTAGGGGTTAGTTTTAGGGTAAAGGGATAGGATTAGGGTTACGGGTTGGGCTTAGGTTTAGGGTTAAAGTTTACTGCTAGGGTTAGGGATAGGGTTCAGGGTTAGCTTTAGGGGTTCTGGTTAGGGTTAGGTGTTAGGTTAGTGTCAGGGTTAGGTCTAGTCGTGAGGGTAAGGTTTAGGGTTAGCTTTAAGAGCTAGGGTCCGGTTTAATGGTTAGGATGAGGATTAGGGTTAAGGGTTAGGGTAAGGCTTAGGGGTTAGGGTGAAGGGTTAGGGTCAAGGGTTAGGGTTTTTGTTAGGCATAGCGTTGGGTTTAAAAGTAAGGGTTATTGTCTGTGTTAGGGATCTAGGTAGGGTTACGGTTAGAGTTAGCGGTTTAGAATTAGGGTTAGGGATTAGGTGTCACAGTGATGACTAGGATATAGGGTTAGAATTATGGGATAGGGGTTGTTCTCAGGAAATGGGTTATGCATTAACGTTAGGATAAGAGGTTAAAGTTAGGCGCACAGTGAGGTTTACGTGTTAAGGGGAGAAATAGGAACAGGGTTGGGTGTTATGTTCAGGGTTAGGGTTATCTGTTAAAGGTATTGTTTATGCTTAGCGCACGGGCCCTGTCTGCATTAGGCGGGCGGGGTGAGTTTAGGGGGCTGGGATTGTACCCGGGATCCCACTCTATCATACTGTGGGTATGGGCCCGTGGGTTTCATGCAGGACACAGTGGTATAGCCTCCTTCCACGCATGGCATGGGAGGATTGCAGGCTTTCTAAAATCTAAGAAAGCAAGAAGTCTGAGAATTAGATTTAGGGTTAGGATTCTGGTTAGGGTTAAGGATGAATTTTAGTGTTAGGGTGAGGGCTTAGGGTTAGGGCTTAGGGTGAGGGTTAAAGGTTACTCTTAGGTTTAACGGTTACACTTTGGTTTAGTGATGAGGTTTACGGTTAGGGTTAAGATGAGGGGTTAGGGTTTGTTACAGGTTTGGGGTTAAGTGTTAGGTTTAGGGTTGAAGATTAAAATTAGGGTTAGGATTAAAGGTAGCGTGAGAGTTAACGCTTAGGGTTAAGGTTAAGAGTTAGGGTTTAGGGTTAGGTTTAGGGTTAGTTTTAGGGTTAGAGTTATGTGCTATGGTTTGTGTTAGAGGTTAGGGTTAGGTTTACTGGTGACGGTTAGGGTTACGTTTAGGGGTTAGCATTAGGGTTAGGGTTAGGGTTAGGCTTAAGGGATAGGATTAGGGTTAAGTGTTGGGCTTAAGGTTAGGGTTTAGTGTTAGGGTTATCATTAAGGATTAGGGGTAGGGTCAGGGTTAAATGCTTGGGTGCGGGTAATGGTTAGGGTCAGGGTTAAGGTTCAAAGATAGGGTTAGTGTTAAGGGTTACGGGTAGGTTTAGGGTTCAGGGTTAGAGTTAGCATTAGGGCTTAAGGTTAGGATTAGGCGGTAGGTCAGATTTAGGGTTAGATCTACGCGTTAGGGTTAGGGCTAGCGTTAGGGTTAAGAGATAGGGTTAGGTTTAATGCTTAGGATTAGGGTTAGGGTTTGGGGTTAAGTTAAGTTTTAGGGGTTAGGTTTAAGGATCCAAGGTTAGGGTTATTTTTAGCTGTAGTGTTAGGGTTAGGGAATAGGGATCCCATTAGCATTAAGGGTCTTCCTTACTGTAGGGTTAAGGGTTAGGCTTAGAGTTAAAGTTTAAGGTTAGGGTCAGTGTTAAGATTTAGGGTGAGGGTTAACGGTTAGGGTAAAGGTTAAGCATTAGGGTTAGGGATTAGTGATTAGGGTTTTTGGTTAGTGTTAGGGTTAGCGGTTAGGAGTTAGTGTTTTATGAAGGGGTATGGTTAGAATTAGGATTGGGGTTAGAGTTAGGGTGAGGTATAGGGGTTAGGTTTAGGGGTTAGTTTTAGGGTAAAAGGATAGGATTAGGGTTACGGGTTGGGCTTAGGTTTAGGGTTAAAGTTTACTGCTATGGTTAGGGATAGGGTTCAGGGTTAGCTTTAGTGGTTCTGGTTAGGGTTAGGTGTTAGGTTAGTGTCAGAGTTAGGTGTAGTCGTGAGGGTAAGGTTTAGGGTAAGAGCTAGGGTTAGGTTTAATGGTTAGGATTAGGATTAGGGTTAAGGGTTAGGATAAGGCTTAGGGGTTAGGGTGAAGGGTTCGGGTCAAGGGTTAGGGTTTTTGTTAGGCATAGCGTTGGGGTTAGAAGTAAGGGTTACTGTCAGTGTTAGGGTTGTAGGTAGGGTTACGGTTAGGGTTAGCGGTTTAGAATTAGGGTTAGGGATTTGGTGTCACAGTGATGACTAGGAGATAGGGTTAGAATTATGGGATAGGGGTTGTCCTCAGGAAATGGGTTATGCATTAACGTTAGGATAAGAGGTTAAAGTTAGGCGCACGGTGAGGTTTACGTGTTAAGGGGAGAAATAGGAACAGGGTTGAGTGTTATGTTCAGGGTTAGGGTTATCTGTTAAAGGTATTGTTTATGCTTAGCGCACGGGCCCGGTCTGCATTAGGCGGGCGGGGGGAGTTTAGGGGGCTGGGATTGTACCCGGGAACCCACTCTATCATACTCTCGGTATGGGCCAGTGGGTTTCATGCAGGACACAGTGGTAGAGCCTCCTTTCACGCATGGCATGGGAGGATTGCAGGCTTTCTAAACTCTAAGAAAGCAAGAAGTCTGAGAATTAGATTTAGGGTTAGGATTCTGGTTAGGGTTAAGGATGAAGTTTAGTGTTAGGGTAAGGGCTTAGGGTTAGGGATTAGGGTTAGGGTTAAAGGTTACTCTTCGGTTTAACGGTTACACTTTGGTTTAGGGGTGAGGTTTACGGTTAGGGTTAAGATGAGGGGTTAGGGTTAGGTACAGGGTTAGGGTTAAGTGTTAGGTTTAGGGTTAAAGATTAGGATTAGGGTTAGGATTAAAGGTTAGCGTGAGTGTTAACGCTTAGGGTTAAGGTTAAGAGTTAGGGTTTAGGGTTAGGGTTAGGGTTAGGGTTAGTTTTAGGGTTAGAGTTATGTGCTATGGTTTGTGTTAGAGGTTAGGGTTAGGTTTACTGGTGACGGTTAGGGTTACGTTTAGGGGTTAGCATTAGGGTTAGGGTTAGGGTTAGGGTTAAGGGATAGGATTAGGGTTAAGTGTTGGGCTTAGGGTTAGGGTTTAGTGTTAGGGTTATCATTAAGGATTAGGGGTAGGGTCAGGCTTAAATGCTTGGGTGCGGGTAATGGTTAGGGTCAGGGTTAAGGTTTACGGATAGGGTTAGTGTTAAGGGTTACGGGTAGGTTTAGGGTTCAGCGTTAGAGTTAGCATTAGGGCTTAAGGTTAGGATTAGGCGGTAGGTTAGATTTAAGGTTATATCTAGGCGTTAGGGTAAGGGCTAGCGTTAGGGTTAAGAGATAGGGTTAGGTTTAATGCTTAGGATTATGGTTAGGGTTTGGGGTTAAAGTAAGTGTTAGGGGTTAGGTTTAAGGATCAAAGGTTAGGGTTATTTTTAGCTGTAGTGTTAGGGTTAGGGATAAGGGATCCCATTAGCATTAAGGGTCTTCCTTACTGTAGGGTTAAGGGTTAGGCTTAGAGTTAAAGCTTAAGGTTAGGGTCAGTGTTAAGATTTAGGGTGAGGGTTAACGGTTAGGGTAAAGGTTAAGCGTTAGGGTTAGGGATTAGTGATTAGGGTTTTTGGTTAGTGTTAGGGTTAGCGGTTAGGAGTTAGTGTTTTATGAAGGGGTATGGTTAGAATTAGGATTGGGGGGAGGAGGAGGAAGATGGTGGAGTGGCGGTGACTGCTTGGATCTGCGCTCCGGCGAGGAACAGTGGATCCGGACCTGCCACAACGCTAGAGGACCGCTCCCACACAGGAACAGCGGTGTGAATCCACGGAGAATCAGCGTGGGACAAACAGAGGAAGTGAGGTCTGAGGTGAACAGAAATTAAGATCGCGGAACTCTGCGGAAGGCGCCGAACAGACAGTAGCCAGCGGAGCGCAGGCGGCTGCGCCCGCCCCCAGGTGGGGCGGGGGCAGTCTTTAGGAAAAGCGGCTTGCGCTCCTCACTGACCTCCACCCCCAATTGCTTGGAGACCCCCTCGTAAGCCAGAGCAGCATCACCGAGCGAGACGTAGGGCATTGCAGACAGGAGGCTTTTTCGGGAGAATAGCTTGGAACCTGGGAAGTCTCGGCTGAGACAGTCCTTGGCGAGAAGGGACGGACCTGTTCCAGTGGGGAGGGGCACGATCCATCCCCGATCAGCGAATTGCGCTGTACCTCTGCGCTACTTTTGTCGGTGGTTCTTCAGCCGGTGGCCCCCGGCGGCTTTGCCCGCCAAACCCCCCGGCAGCGGCGGTCCCTGGTCTCTGCCTGCCGGGGAGCCGGTCCCCCTCCGACCCCGGAGCGCTGCGGGCGCCATCTTGAAAGCAAAGGTGGAACCGCTCGGGAGCCATAAGGTGCCCAGCGGCTCTCTCTCCCCGGCGCCCCCCGCTGGTCTCTGGGCCCGCGCCATCTCCGCCGGCGGCACTCGGCGTGAAGGGGCGGAGCTGCGCTAAGACTTAAAATAAACACTGAGTTGCCGCTCCGGAACCAACGGAGCCGGCGTGAAGGGGCGGAGCTGCGCTAAGACGTAAAATAAACACTGAGTTGCCGCTCCGGAACCAACGGAGCGGGCGTGAAGGGGCGGAGCTGCGCTAAGGCGCAAAAACACGATCATTGAGCCGCTGAACTGTATACTTCAGAATTGTGTATCCCTTCGTTTAGCGATGCGCTGTGGTGCTGTGTAGCTCTGTTTTTGTTCTTTTGTGTTTGTGTTTTCGCTGTTTCTGGGTTAGGTCTCTTTGTGTTATTTGTTAGTTTGGTTTTTGTTTTTGTCTTTGTTTTTTTTTTTTATTTTTATTTTTATTTTTTTATTTTTTTTTCTTTTTTTCCTCTTCTCTTCTCCTTTTCTTTTCTCTTTCTTTTTCTTCTCCTTCTGTTCTTTCTTTTCACTTCCCTTTTTTTTCTTTTTTTCTTTTTTTCTTTTCTTTTCTTTTTTCTTTTTCCTTATTTCTTCTCTCTTTTTGCCTTCTAACTGGGAACCCACGGTGAGCTTGGGAACGGGCCAGGCCCCTGGATCTGGTACATACCGGAACCTGAGTAGTCACTCCCAACGCCGGCGATCTGCGGGCACGCAATAGCCATCTTGGGGCCCACAGCCAAGTCACTGCGGAGCAATAGGGTGCCAAGAGGCTCCCTGGACGGCCCCCTCCCCTGGTCCACAGACCTTATATAGGGTCCCCACCCACGTCTAAACATTGACTACTTCTCCAGAAGCGAGAGTGTGGAGCCTGGTCCCTGGGGACATTGGGCCAAGGCAGACTTTTGCCTGTGGGAGTTGCGGCAAATGGGGCGCTGAGCGAGCGAGGGCACCATCCACTCCCCACAGCTAGTATCTTTCCTGCAGATAGAGACAGAAACCACCCCTATAGAGGAAGAACCAAAGGGAAACAAACAAACAAAGAGAATTTTGGTCCACTACTAGTGTCGACCCTACCTGCCCTCTGAAAGACTACAACACACTGTCCTAACTCACCAAAGCAGTCTTGGATCACTCCAATCCTCTAGGAATGGACCCATCAGAAGCAGTCCCCCAACTGAAATAGAAAAATTTCTAAACAATTCACAACAGTCTTCCCCTCTTGCCAAAGGAAGCAATATACCTAGACTACTCCACAGCCTAAGAATAGAGCACAGAGAGTGCTGTTAACCAGACTAAATCTATAAGTAAAGATCCAACGATCAATCTAGATGGGAAGGGCCCAGCGAAAAAACACAGGAAGCACAAAGAATCAAACAGAAAGCTCACCCCCAAAGAGAAATACCGGCTCTCAACCATTTGACACAAACCAGACTCAAAACACCAACATGTCACAGGAAGAATTCCAATTATGGATCATAAACAAGCTGCATAATATACAAGAATCAATGGACAGACAACACAAGGAAAATGCAAAAAAAATTCAGGATTTGGAGGAAAAATTCACTAAAGAAATTGAAATATTGAAGAAAACCCAAACTGAACTCCTAGAAATGAAGAATTCACTCAGAGAGCTACAAAACACTGTGGAAAGTCTCAAAAGCAGAGTAGATCAAACAGAGGAAAGAATCTCAGAAATTGAAGACAACTCCTTCCAACTAAATAAGTCAGTCACAGAGATAGATCAAAAAAGTAAGAGAAATGATCTGAGTCTTCAAGAAATGTGGGATTATGTGAAGAAACCTAACTTGAGAGTTATTGGCATTCCTGAGGGTGAAGAAGATAATAAGCAAGGGTTGGACAAGCTATTTGAAGACATAATCGAGGAAAATTTTCCAGGCCTTGCCAGTACTCTAGACATACAGATTCAAGAAGCTCAAAGGACCCCTGGGAGATTCATAGCAAATAGGAAAACACCACGCCACGTAGTCATCAGGCTGACCAAAATATCCACTAAAGAGTCCCTTCTCCGAGCTGTAAGGAGAAAGAAACAGGTAACTTACAAAGGAAAACCCATCAGAATTACGCCAGATTTCTCAGCTGAAACCTTACAAGCAAGAAGAGGTTGGGGCCCCATTTTCACGCTTCTGAAACAGAATAATGCCCAGCCTAGAATCTTGTACCCAGCTAAGCTAAGTTTTCTATACGAAGGAGAAATCAAGACATTCTCAGATAAACAAAGGTTGAAGGAATTCACCAAGACAAGACCAGCCCTGCAAGAAGTACTCAAAAGAGAGTTACACACGGATCAGCACAAGAAAGATCCACGAATGTAAAACTACTCAAGAGCTAAAGATCAAATTCCAGATACCACAATGGCTCAGGAGAGAAAACATCGCAATGAAGTTCTACCCAACAAGCTGAACAAAAAACCGTCTCACTTATCAGTTTTCTCAATAAATGTGAATGGCTTGAATTCCCCGCTCAAGAGACATAGACTGTCCCAATGGATAAAAAAGCACAAGCCAAGTATCTGCTGTCTCCAAGAAACCCACCTAACGAGCAAAGATGCATTTAGACTGAAAGTAAAAGGATGGAAATCGGTATTTCAAGCAAACGGTAACGAAAAGAAAGTTGGTGTGGCAATCTTAATTTCCAATAACTTAGCTTTCAAACCAACAAAAATAATAAAAGACAAAAATGGCTACTACATACAGGTCAAGGGCACAATTCAACAAGAAGCCATGACTATACTCAATATATATGCACCCAACCTAGGTGCACCTAGATTCATAAAGCAAACCCTACTAGATCTGAACCAGATGATAGATAATAATACTGTAATAGCTGGAGACTTTAACACCCCACTGACAGTACAGGACAGATCCTCTAAACAGAAAATAAACAAAGACATAATGGACCTAAATAGAATGCTAGAACAAATGGGCATGGCTGACATCTATAGGACATTCTACCCAAAGTCCACAGAATATACATTCTTCTCATCAGCTCACAGGACATTCTCTAAGATTGACCATGTCCTAGGACATAAATCATGTCTTCAAAAATTCAAAAAAATAGAAATTATACCATGCATCTTCTCAGATCACAGCGGAATAAAAGTAACAATGATCACAAACAGAAACCCTCACTCTTACTCAAAGTCATGGAAGCTAAATAACCTTCTCCTGAATAATTATTCTATAAAAGAAGAAATCAAGATGGAAATCAAAAATTTCTTTGAATTAAATGACAATGGAGATACAACTTATCAAAATCTATGGGATGCAGCTAAAGCAGTCCTGAGAGGAAAATTCATACCCATAAATGCCTATATCAAAAAGACAGAAAACATGCAAATAGACAACCTAACGAATAGACTCAAAGAGCTGGAGAAAGAAGAACAGAACGATCCCAAACCCAGCAGAAGGCGAGAAATTACTAAGATCAAATCAGAACTAAATGAAAAGGACAACAAAGAAACTATAAGGGAAATTAATAAAACAAAAAGTTGGTTCTTTGAAAAGATAAACAAAATAGACACACCTCTGGCTAGACTAACCAAGAGCACAAAAGTAAAATCTCTAATAACCTCCATTAGGAACATGAAAGGAGAAATCACAACCGATGCTACAGAGATACAAGATATCATCTATGAATTCTACAAAAATCTTTATGCACACAAACTGGAGAACGTGGAGGAAATGGACAAATTTTTAGAGACACATAGTCTTCCCAGGCTCAACCAGGAAGAAATAGAGTACCTGAACAGACCAATATCAAGAACTGAAATCGAAACAGCAATAAAAAACCTTCCCAAAAAGAAAAGCCCTGGTCCAGATGGGTTCACACCTGAATTTTACCATACATACAAAGAAGAACTGGTGCCCATCCTACATAAACTATTCTCCAATATTGAGAAGGATGGAGTTCTCCCCAACACGTTCTACCAAGCCAATATAACATTAATACCAAAGCCTGGAAAGGACTCAACAAAAATAGAGAACTACAGACCAATTTCCCTCATGAATATAGATGCAAAAATTTTCAATAAAATACTAGCAAATCGAATCCAAGTACTTATCAAAAAAGTAATCCACCACGACCAAGTGGGCTTCATCCCCGAGATGCAGGGGTGGTTCAACATACGTAAATCTATAAATGTAATTCACCACATAAATAGAAGCAAAAACAAAAACCATATGATACTCTCATTAGATGCAGAAAAAGCATTTGACAAAATTCAACACCCTTTTATGATAAAAACGCTTAACAAAATAGGCATTGATGGAACCTACCTAAAAATGATACAAGCCATATATGACAAACCCACAGCCAACATCATACTGAATGGGGAAAAACTGAAAGCACTCCCACTTAGAACTGGAACCAGACAGGGCTGCCCATTGTCTCCATTACTTTTCAACATAGTATTGGAAGTCCTTGCGAGAGCTATCAGGCAAGAGAGCACAATCAAGGGAGTCCAAATAGGGAAGGAAGAGATCAAACTCTCACTTTTTGCTGATGATATGATGTTATATCTGGAAAACCCCCAGGATTCAACCAAGAGACTCCTGGAATTGATTAACGAATACAGCAAAGTCTCAGGCTACAAAATTAATATACACAAATCAGAGGCATTTATATATGCCAATAACAGTCAATCGGAAAACCAAATTAAAGACTCAATACCCTTCAAAATAGCAACAAAGAAAATAAAATATCTAGGTATATATCTAACTAAAGAGGTAAAGGAACTCTATAAGGAAAACTATGAAACACTGAGAAAAGAAATAGCAGAACTTGCAAATAGATGGAAAAATATACCATGCTCGTGGATCGGAAGAATCAACATTGTTAAAATGTCTATACTACCCAAAGTGATCTACAAATTCAATGCAATCCCTATTAAATTACCAACATCATTCTTTACAGACATAGAGAAAATAATTATACACTTTGTATGGAATCAAAGAAGACCCCGTATAGCAAAAGCAATTTTAAGCAATAAAAACAAAATGGGAGGTATTAATTTGCCAGACCTCAAACTATACTACAAGGCCGTGGTTCTTAAAACAGCCTGGTATTGGCACAAGTGCAGGGACACAGACCAGTGGAACACAACAGAAAATCCAAATATAGAACCATCCTCATATAGTCACCTAATTTTCGACAAAGTGGGAAAGAATATACTCTGGGGACAAGAATCCCTATTCAACAAATGGGGCTGGGAGAATTGGTTAGCCACTTGCAGAAGACTGAAACAGGACCCACAGCTTTCACCTCTCACAAAAATCAAATCACGGTGGATAACAGACTTAAACCTTAGGCGTGATACAATCAGAATTCTAGAAGAAAATGTAGGAAAGACTCTTACAGACATTGGCCTAGGCAAAGAATTTATGAAGAAGACACCTAAGGCCATCACAGCAGCAACAAAAATAAATGAATGGGACATGATTAAATTAAAAAGCTTCTGCACAGCCAAAGAAACAGTCCAGAGAATAAACAGACCACCTACAGAATGGGAAAAAATTTTTGCATACTACACATCAGATAAAGGACTGATAACAAGAATCTATTTAGAACTCAGGAAAATCAGCAAGAAAAAATCAAGCAACCCTATCAAAAAGTGGGCAAAGGACATGAATAGAAATTTTTCAAAAGAAGATATAAAAATGGCTAACAAACATATGAAAAAGTGTTCAACATCTCTAATCATCAGGGAAATGCAAATCAAAACCACAATGAGATATCACCTAACCCCAGTGAGAATGGCCTTTATCAAAAAAACCCAAAACAACACATGTTGGCGTGGGTGTGGAGAGACAGGAACACTAATACACTGCTGGTGGGACTGCAAACCAGTGCAACCCCTGTGGAAAGCATTATGGAGGTATCTTAAACAGATTCAAGTAGACCTGCCATTTGACCCAGCAATCCCATTATTGGGCATATACCCAAAGGAAAAAAGGTCATTCTGTAACAAAGGCACGTGTACCCAAATGTTTATAGCAGCACAATTCACAATAGCAAAGATGTGGAAACAACCCAAATGCCCATCAATACATGATTGGATTAGTAAACTGTGGTATATGTATACCATGGAATATTACTCAGCTATAAGGAATGATGAAGACACGACATCTCTATGGTTCTCCTGGAGAGAGTTGGAACCCATTATATTAAGTGAAGTATCCCAAGAATGGAAAAACAAGCATCACATGTACTCACCAGAAAATTGGTTTCCCTGATCATCACCTAAATACAAATCTGGGAATGACACCAATTGGACATCAGACTGAGGTGGGGGGTGGGGGAGGGGATGGGGGTATGCCTACACAATGAGTGCATTGCGCACCGTTTGGGGAGTGGTAACACTTGAAGGTGCTGACTCGGGAAAGGGGGGGTGGGGAAAAAAATATGAAACTATTGTTTTTAACTTGCACTGTTCACTTAATAATTTATCATGAATATTTCCCATATTATTTCATATTATTGTACAAGAAATAATGTATACATTATGAGGACATACTGTATCTAACAAGATATACTGTTAAACTCGTTGATTCTGTAAAATTAAATTGAAAAAAAAAATAAAAAAAAAAGAGAAAAAAAAAAAGGATAGGATTAGGGTTACGGGTTGGGCTTAGGTTTAGGGTTAAAGTTTACTGCTAGGGTTAGGGATAGGGTTCACGGTTAGCTTTAGGGGTTCTGGTTAGGGTTAGGTGTTAGGTTAGTGTCAGGGTTCGGTCTAGTCGTGAGGGTAAGGTTTAGGCTTAGCTTTAAGAGCTAGGGTTAGGTTTAATGGTTAGGATTAGGATTAGGGTTAAGGGTTAGGGTAAGGCTTAGGGGTTAGGGTGAAGGGTTAGGGTCAAGGGTTAGGGCTTTTGTTAGGCATAGCGTTGGGGTTAGAAGTAAGGGTTACTGTCAGTGTTAGGGTTGTAGGTAGGGTTACGGTTAGGGTTAGCGGTTTAGAATTAGGGTTAGGGATTAGGTGTCCCAGTGATGACTAGGAGATAGGGTTAGAATTATGGGATAGGGGTTGTTCTCAGGAAATGGGTTATGCATTAACGTTAGGATAAGAGGTTAAAGTTAGGCGCACGGTGAGGTTTACGTGTTAAGGGGAGAAATAGGAACAGGGTGGGGTGTTATGTTCAGGGTTAGGGTTATCTGTTAAAGGTATTGTTTATGCTTAGCGCACGGGCCCTGTCTGCATTAGGCGGGCGGGGGGAGTTTAGGGGGCAGGGATTGCACCCGGGAACCCACTCTATCATACTCTGGGTATGGGCCCGTGGGTTTCATGCAGGACACAGTGGTAGAGCCTCCTTTCACGCATGGCATGGGAGGATTGCAGGCTTTCTAAACTCTAAGAAAGCAAGAAGTCTGAGAATTAGATTTAGGGTTAGGATTATGGTTAGGGTTAAGGATGAAGTTTAGTGTTAGGGTGAGGGCTTAGGGTTAGGGATTAGGGTTAGGGTTAAAGGTTACTCTTCGGTTTAACGGTTACACTTTGGTTTAGGGTTGAGGTTTACGGTTAGGGTTAAGATGAGGGGTTAGGGTTTTGTACAGGGTTAGGGTTAAGTGTTAGGTTTAGGGTTGAAGATTAGGATTAGGGTTAGGATTAAAGTTTAGCGTGAGAGTTAACGCTTACGTTTAAGGTTAAGAGTTAGGGTTTAGGGTTAGAGTTATGTGCTATGGTTTGTGTTAGAGGTTAGGGTTACGTTTATTGGTGACGGTTAGGGTTACGTTTAGGGGTTAGCATTAGGGTTAGGGTTAGGGTTAGGATTAACGGATAGGATTAGGGTTAAGTGTTGCGCTTAGGGTTAGGGTGTAGTGTTAGGGTTATCATTAAGGATTAGGGTTAGGGTCAGGGTTAAATGCTTGGGTGCGGGTAACGGTTAGGGTCAGGGTTAAGGTTCACTGATAGGGTTAGTGTTAAGGGTTACGGGTAGGTTTAGGGTTCAGGGTTAGAGTTAGCATTCGGGCTTAAGGTTAGGATTAGGCGGTAGGTTAGATTTAGGGTTAGATCTAGGTGTTAGGGTAAGGGCTAGCGTTAGGGTTAAGAGATAGGGTTAGCTTTAATTCTTAGGATTAGGGTTAGGGTTTGGGGTTAAAGTAAGTGTTAGGGGTTAGGTTTAAGGATCAAAGGTCAGGGTTATTTTTAGCTGTAGTGTTAGGGTTAGGGATAAGGGATCCCATTAGCATTAAGGGTCTTCCTTACTGTAGGGTTAAGGGTTAGGCTTAGAGTTAAAGGTTAAGGTTAGGGTCAGTGTTAAGATTTAGGGTGAGGGTTAACGGTTAGGGTAAAGGTTAAACATTAGGGTTAGGGATTAGTGATTAGTGTTTTCCGTTATTGTTAGGGTTAGCGGTTAGGAGTTAGTGTTTTATGAAGGGGTATGGTTAGAATTAGGATTGGGGTTAGAGTTAGGGTGAGGTATAGGGGTTAGGTTTAGGGGTTAGTTTTAGGGTAAAGGGATAGGATTAGGGTTACGGGTTGGGCTTAGGTTTAGGGTTAAAGTTTACTGCTAGGGTTAGGGATAGGGTTCAGGGTTAGCTTTAGGGGTTCTGGATAGGGTTAGGTGTTAAGTTAGTGTGAGGGTTAGGTCTAGTCGTGAGGGTAAGGTTTAGGGTTAGCTTTAAGAGCTAGGGTTCGGTTTAATGGTTAGGATTAGGATTAGTGTTAAGGGTTAGGGTAAGGCTTAGGGGTTAGGGTGAAGGGTTAGGGTCAAGGGTTAGGGTTTTTGTTAGGCATAGCGTTGGGTTTAAAAGTAAGGGTTATTGTCTGTGTTAGGGATCTAGGTAGGGTTACGGTTAGAGTTAGCGGTTTAGAATTAGGGTTAGGGATTAGGTGTCACAGTGATGACTAGGATATAGGGTTAGAATTATGGGATAGGGGTTGTTCTCAGGAAATGGGTTATGCATTAACGTTAGGATAAGAGGTTAATGTTAGGCGCAAAGTGAGGTTTACGTGTTAAGGGGAGAAATAGGAACAGGGTTGGGTGTTATGTTCAGGGTTAGGGTTATCTGTTAAAGGTATTGTTTATGCTTAGCGCACGGGCCCTGTCTGCATTAGGCGGGCGGGGGGAGTTTAGGGGGCTGGGATTGTACCCGGGAACCCACTCTATCATACTGTGGGTATGGGCCCGTGGGTTTCATGCAGGACACAGTGGTATAGCCTCCTTCCACGCATGGCATGGGAGGATTGCAGGCTTTCTAAAATCTAAGAAAGCAAGAAGTCTGAGAATTAGATTTAGGGTTAGGATTATGGTTAGGGTTAAGGATGAAGTTTAGTGTTAGGGTGAGGGCTTAGGGTTAGGGCTTAGGGTGAGGGTTAAAGGTTACTCTTAGGTTTAACGGTTACACTTTGGTTTAGGGATGAGGTTTACGGTTAGGGTTAAGATGAGGGGTTAGGGTTTGTTACAGGGTTGGGGTTAAGTGTTAGGTTTAGGGTTGAAGATTAGGATTAGGGTTAAGATTAAAGGTTAGCGTGAGAGTTAACGCTTAGGGTTAAGGTTAAGAGTTAGGGTTTCGGGTTAGGGTTAGGGTTAGGGTTAATTTTAGGGTTAGAGTTATGTGCTATGGTTTGTGTTAGAGGTTAGGATTAGGTTTACTGGTGACGGTTAGGGTTACGTTTAGGGGTTAGCATTAGGGTTAGGGTTAAGGGATAGGATTAGGGTTAAGTGTTGGGCTTAGGGTTAGAGTTTAGTGTTAGGGTTATCATTAAGGATTAGGGGTAGGGTCAGGGTTAAATGCTTGGGTGCGGGTAATGGTTAGGGTCAGGGTTAAGGTTCACGGATAGGGTTAGTGTTAAGGGTTACGGGTAGGTTTAGGGTTCAGGGTTAGAGTTAGCATTAGGGCTTAAGGTTAGGATTAGGCGGTAGGTTAGATTTAGGGTTAGATTTAGGCATTAGGGTTAGGGCTAGCGTTAGGGTTAAGAGATAGGGTTAGGTTTCATGCTTTGGATTAGGGATAGGGTTTGGGGTTAAAGTAAGTGTTAGGGGTTAGGTTTAAGGATCAAAGGTTAGGGTTATTTTTAGCTGTAGTGTTAGGGTTAGGGATAAGGGATGCCATTAGCATTACGGGTCTTCCTTACTGTAGGGTTAAGGGTTACGCTTAGAGTTAAAGGTTAAGGTTAGGGTCAGTGTTAAGATTTAGGGTGAGGGTTAACGGTTAGGGTAAAGGTTAAGCGTTAGGGTTAGGGATTAGTGATTAGGGTTTTTGGTTAGTGTTAGGGTTAGCGGTTAGGAGTTAGTGTTTTATGAAGGGGTATGGTTAGAATTAGGATTGGGGTTAGAGTTAGGGTGAGGTATAGGGGTTAGGTTTAGGGGTTAGTTTTAGGGTAAAAGGATAGGATTAGGGTTCGGGGTTGGGCTTAGGTTTAGGGTTAAAGTTTACTGCTAGGGTTAGGGATAGAGTTCAGGGTTAGCTTTAGGGGTTCTGGTTAGGGTTAAGTGTTAGGTTAGTGTCAGGGTTAGGTCTAGTCGTGAGGGTAAGGATTAGGGTTAGCTTTAAGAGCTAGGGTTAGGTTTAATGGTTAGGATTAGGATTAGGGTTAAGGGTTAGGGTAAGGCTTAGGGGTTAGGGTGAAGGGTTAGGGTCAAGGGTTAGGGTTTTTGTTAGGCATAGCGTTGGGGTTAGAAGTAAGGGTTACTGTCAGTGTTAGGGTTGTAGGTAGGGTTACGGTTAGGGTTAGCGGTTTAGAATTAGGGTTAGGGATTAGGTGTCACAGTGATGACTAGGAGATAGGGTTAGAATTATGGGATAGGGGTTGTTCTCAGGAAATGGGTTATGCATTAACGTTAGGATAAGAGGTTAAAGTTAGGCGCACGGTGAGGTTTACGTGTTAAGGGGAGAAATAGGAACAGGGTTGGGTGTTATGTTCAGGGTTAGGGTTATCTGTTAAAGGTATTGTTTATGCTTGGCGCACGGGCCCTGTCTGCATTAGGCGGGTGGGGGGAGTTTAGGGGGCTGGGATTGTACCCGGGAACCCACTCTATCATACTCTGGGTATGGGCCCGTGGGTTTCATGCAAGACACAGTGGTAGAGACTCCTTTCACGCATGGCATGGGAGGATTGCAGGCTTTCTAAACTCTAAGAAAGCAAGAAGTCTGAGAATTAGATTTAGGGTTAGGATTATGGTTAGGGTTAAGGATGAAGTTTAGTGTTAGGGTGAGGGCTTAGGGTTAGGGATTAGGGTTAGGGATAAAGGTTACTCTTAGGTTTAACGGTTCCACTGTGGTTTAGGGTTCAGGTTTACGGTTAGGGTTAAGATGAGGGGTTAGGGGTAGGTACAGGGTTAGGGTTAAGTGTTAGGTTTAGGGTTGAAGATTAGGATTAGGGTTAGGATTAAAGGGTAGCGGGAGAGTTAACGCTTAGGGTTAAGGTTAAGAGTTAGGGTTTCGGGTTAGTGTTAGGGTTAGGGTTAGTTTTAGGGTTAGAGTTATGTGCTATGGTTTGTGTTAGAGGTTAGGGTTAGGTTTACTGGTGACGGTTAGGGTTACGTTTAGGGGTTAGCATTAGGGTTAGGATAAAAGGATAGGATTAGGGTTGAGTATTGGGCTTAGGGTTAGGGTTTAGCGTTAGGGTAATCATTAAGGTTTAGGGGTAGGGTCAGGGTTAAATGCTTGGGTGCGGGTAATGGTTAGGGTCAGGGTTAACGTTCACGGATAGGGTTAGTGTTAAGAGTTACGGGTAGGTTTAGGGTTCAGGGTTAGTGTTAGCATTAGGGCTTAAGGTTAGGATTAGGCGGTAGGTTAGATTTAGGGTTAGATCTAGGCGTTAGGGTAAGGGCTAGCGTTAGGTTTAAGAGATAGGGTTAGGTTTGATGCTTAGGATTAGGGTTAGGGTTTGGGGTTAAAGTAAGTGTTAGGGGTTAGGTTTAAGGATCAAAGGTTAGGGTTATTTTTAGCTGTAGTGTTAGGATTAGGGATAAGGGATCCCATTAGAATTAGGGGTCTTCCTTACGGTAGGGTTAAGGGTTAGGCTTAGAGTTAAAGGTTAAGGTTAGGGTCAGTGTTAAGATTTAGGGTGAGGGTTAACGGTTAGGGTAAAGGTTAAGCGTTCGGGATAGGGATTAGTGATTAGGGTTTTTGATTAGTGTTAGGGTTAGCGGTTAGGAGTTAGTGTTTTCTGAAGGGGTATGGTTAGAATTAGGATTGGGGTTAGAGTTAGGGTGATGTATAGGGGTTAGGTTTAGGGGTTAGTTTTAGGGTAAAAGGATAGGATTAGGGTTACGGGTTGGGCTTAGGTTTAGGGTTAAAGTTTACTGCTAGGGTTAAGGATAGGGTTCAGGGTTAGCTTTAGGGGTTCTGGTTAGGGTTAGGTGTTAGGTTAGTGTCAGGGTGAGGTCTAGTCGTGAGGGTAAGGTTTAGGGTTAGCTTTAAGAGCTAGGGTTAGGTTTAATGGTTAGGATTAGGATTAGGCTTAAGGGTTAGGGTAAGGCTTAGGGGTTAGGGTGAAGGGTTCGGGTCAAGGGTTAGGGTTTTTGTTAGGCATAGCGTTGGGGTTAGAAGTAAGGGTTACTGTCAGTGTTAGGGTTGTAGGTAGGGTTACGGTTAGGGTTAGCGGTTTAGAATTAGGGTTAGGGATTAGGTGTCACAGTGATGACTAGGAGATAGGGTTAGATAATGGGATAGGGTTGTTCTCAGGAAATGGGTTATGCATTAACGTTAGGATAAGAGGATAATGTTAGGCGCACGGTGAGGTTTACGTGTTAAGGGGAGAAATAGGAACAGGGTTGGGTGTTATGTTCAGGGTTAGGGTTATCTGTTAAAGGTATTGTTTATGCTTAGCGCACAGGCCCTGTCTGCATTAGGCGGGCGGGGGGAGTTTAGGGGGCTGGGATTGTACCCGGGAACCCACTCTATCATACTCTGGGTATGGGCCCGTGGGTTTCATGCAGGACACAGTGGTACAGCCTCCTTTCACGCATGGCATGGGAGGATTGCAGGCTTTCTAAACTCTAAGAAAGCAAGAAGTCTGAGAATTAGATTTAGGGTTAGGATTCTGGTTAGGGTTAAGGATGAAGTTTAGTGTTAGGGTGAGGGCTTAGGGTTAGGGATTAGGGTTAGGGTTAAAGGTTACTCTTAGGTTTAACGGTTACACTTTGGTTTAGGGTTGAGGTTTACGGTTAGGGTTAAGATGAGGGGTTAGGGTTAGGTACAGGGTTAGGGTTAAGTGTTAGGTTTAGGGTTGAAGATTAGGATTAGGGTTAGGATTAAAGTTTAGCGTGAGAGTTAACGCTTAGGATTAAGGTTAAGAGTTAGGGTTTAGGGTTAAGGTTAGGGTTTGTGTTAGTTTTAGGGTTAGAGTTATGTGCTATGCTTTGTGTTAGAGGTTAGGGTCAGGTTTACTGGTGACGGTTAGGGTTACGTTTAGGGGTTAGCATTAGGGTTAGGGTTATAGTTAAGGGATAGGATTAGGGTTAAGTGTTGGGCTTAGGGTTAGGGTTTAGTGTTAGGGTTATCATTAAGGATTAGGGGTAGGGTCAGGGTTAAATGCTTGGGTGCGGGTAATGGTTAGGGTCAGGTTTAAGGTTCACGGATAAGGTTAGCGTTAAGGGTTACGGGTAGGTTTAGGTTTCAGGGTTAGAGTTAGGATTAGGGCTTAAGGTTAGGATTAGACGGTAGGTTAGATTTAGGGTTAGATCTAGGCGTTCGGTTAAGGGCTAGAGTTAGTGTTAAGAGATAGGGTTAGGTTTAATGCTTAGGATTAGGGTTAAAGTAAGTGTTAGGGGTTAGGTTTAAGGATCAAAGGTTAGGGTTATTTTTAGCTGTAGTGTTAGGGTTAGGGATAAGGGATCCCATTAGCATTAAGGGTCTTCCTTACTGTAGGGTTAAGGGTTAGGCTTAGAGTTAAAGGTTAAGGTTAGGGTCAGTGTTAAGATTTAGGGTGAGGGTTAACGGTTAGGGTAAAGGTTAAGCGTTAGGGTTAGGGATTAGTGATTAGGGTTTTTGGTTAGTGTTAGGGTTAGCGGTTAGGAGTTAGTGTTTTATGAAGGGGTATGGTTAGAATTGGGATTGGGGTTAGAGTTAGGGTGAGGTATAGGGGTTAGGTTTAGGGGTTAGTTTTAGGGTAAAAGGATAGGATTAGGGTTACGGGTTGGGCTTAGATTTAGGGTTAAAATTTACTGCTAGGGTTAGGGATAGGTTTCAGGGTTAGCTTTAGGGGTTCTGGTTAGGGTTAGGTGTTAGGTTAGTGTCAGGGTTAGGTCTAGTCGTGAGGGTAAGGTTTAGGGTTAGCTTTAAGAGCTAGGGTTAGGTTTAATGGTTAGGATTAGGATTAGGGTTAAGGGTTAGGGTAAGGCTTAGGGGTTAGGGTGAAGGGTTAGGGTCAAGGGTTAGGGTTTTTGTTAGGCATAGCATTGGGGTTAGAAGTAAGGGTTACTGTCAGTGTTAGGGTTGTAGGTAGGGTTACGGTTAGGGTTAGCGGTTTAGAATTACGGTTAGGGATTAGGTGTCACAGTGATGACTAGGAGATAGGGTTAGAATAATGGGATAGGGGTTGTTCTCAGGAAATGGGTTATGCATTAACTTTAGGATAAGAGGTTAAAGTTAGGCGCACGGTGAGGTTTACGTGTTAAGGGGAGAAATACTAACAGGGTTGGGTGTTATGTTCAGGGTTAGGGTTATCTGTTAAAGGTATTGTTTATGCTTAGCGCACGGGCCCTGTCTGCATTACGCGGGCGGGGGGAGTTTAGGGGCTGGGATTGTACCCGGGAACACACTCTATCATACTCTGGGTATGGGCCCGTGGGTTTCATGCAGGACACAGTGGTAGAGCCTCCTTTCACGCATGGCATGGGAGGATTGCAGGCTTTCTAAACTCTAAGAAAGCAAGAAGTCTGAGAATTAGATTTAGGGTTAGGATTATGGTTAGGGTTAAGGATGAAGTTTAGTGTTAGGGTGAGGGCTTAGGGTTAGGGATTAGGGTTAGGGTTCCAGCTTACTCTTAGGTTTAACGGTTACACTTTGGTTTAGGGTTCAGGTTTACGGTTAGGGTTAAGATGAGGGGTTAGGGTTTGGTACAGGGTTAGGGTTAAGTGTTAGTTTTAGGGTTGAGGATTAGGATTAGGGTTAGGATTAAAGGTTAGCGTGAGAGTTAACGCTTAGGGTTAAGGTTAAGAGTTAGGTTTTAGGGTTAAGGTTAGGGTTAGGGTTAGTTTTAGGGTTAGAGTTATGTGCTATGGTTTGTGTTAGAGGTTAGGGTTAGGTTTACTGGTGACGGTTAGGGTTACGTTTAGGGGTTAGCATTAGGGTTAGGGTTAGGGTTAGGGTTAAGGGATAGGATTAGGGTTAAGTGTTGGGCTTAGGGTTAGGGTTTAGTGTTAGGGTTATCATTAAGGATTAGGGGTAGTGTCAGGGTTCAATGCCTGGGTGCGGGTAATGGTTAGGGTCAGGGTTAAGGTTCACGGATAGGGTTAGTGTTAAGGTTTACGGGTAGGTTTAGGGTTCAGGGTTAGAGTTAGCATTAGGGCTTAAGTTTAGGATGAGGCGGTAGGTTAGATTTAGGGTTAGATCTAGGCGTTAGGGTAAGGGCTAGCGTTAGGGTTAAGAGATAGGGTTAGGTTTAATGCTTAGGATTAGGGTTAGGGTTTGGGGTTAAAGTAAGTGTTAGGGGTTAGGTTTAAGGATCCAAGGTTAGGGTTATTTTTAGCTGTAGTGTTAGGGTTAGGGATAAGGGATCCCATTAGCATTAAGTGTCTTCCGTACTGTAGGGTTAAGGGTTAGGCTTAGAGTTAAAGCTGAAGGTTAGGGTCACAGTTAAGATTTAGGGTGAGGGTTAACGGTTAGGGTAAAGGTTAAGCGTTAGGGTTAGGGATTAGTGATTAGGGTTTTTGGTTAGTGTTAGGGTTAGCGGTTAGGAGTTAGTGTTTTCTGAAGGGGTATGGTTAGAATTAGGATTGGGGTTAGAGTTAGTGTGAGGTATAGGGGTTAGGTTTAGGGGTTAGTTTTAGGGTAAAAGGATAGGATTAGGGTTACGGGTTGGGCTTAGGTTTAGGGTTAAAGTTTACTGCTAGGGTTAGGGATAGGTTTCAGGGTTAGCTTTAGGGTTTCTGGTTAAGGTTCGGTGTTAGGTTAGTGTCAGGGTTAGGTCTAGTCGTGAGGGTAAGGTTTAGGGTTAGCTTTAAGAGCTAGGGTTAGGTTTAATGGTTAGGATTAGGATTAGGGTTAAGGGTTAGGGTAAGGCTTAGGGGTTAGGGTGAAGGGTTTGGGTCAAGGATTAGGGTTTGTGTTAGGCATAGCGTTGGGGTTAGAAGTAAGGGTTACTGTCAGTGTTAGGGTTGTAGGTAGGGTTACGGTTAGGGTTAGCGGTTTAGAATTAGGGTTAGGGATTAGGTGTCACAGTGATGACTAGGAGATAGGGTTAGAATTATGGGATAGGGGTTGTTCTCAGGAAATGGGTTTTGCATTAACGTTAGGATAAGAGGTTAAAGTTAGGCGCACGGTGAGGTTTACGTGTTAAGGGGAGAAATAGGAACAGGGTTGGGTGTTATGTTCAGGGTTAGGGTTATCTGTTAAAGGTATTGTTTATGCTTAGCGCACGGGCCCTGTCTGCATTAGGCGGGCGGGGGGAGTTAAGGGGGCTGGGATTGTACCCGGGAACCCACTCTATCATACTCTGGGTATGGGCCCGTGGGTTTCATTCAGGACACAGTGGTAGAGCCTCCTTTCACGCATGGCATGGGAGGATTGCAGGCTTTCTAAACTCTAAGAAAGCAAGAAGTCTGTGAATTAGATTTAGGGTTAGGATTATGGTTAGGGTTAAGGATGAAGTTTAGTGTTAGGGTGAGGGCTTAGGGTTAGGGATTAGGGTTAGGATTAAAGGTTACTCTTAGGTTTAACGGTTACACTTTGGTTTAGGGTTGAGGTTTACGGTTAGGGTTAAGACGAGGGGTTAGGGTTTGGTACAGGGTTAGGGTTAAGTGTTAGGTTTAGGGTTGAAGATTAGGATTAGGGTTAGGATTAAAGGTTAGCGTGAAAGTTAATGCTTAGGTTTAAGGTTAAGAGTTAGGGTTTACTGGAAAGGACACAACAAAAATAGAGAACTACAGACCAATTTCCCTCATGAATATAGATGCAAAAATTTTCAATAAAATACTAGCAAATCGAATCCAAGTATTTATCAAAAAAGTAATCCACCACGACCAAGTGGGCTTCATCCCCGAGATGCATGGGTGGTTCAACATATGTAAATCTGTAAATGTAATTCACCACATAAATAGAAGCAAAAACAAAAACCATATGATACTCTCATTAGATGCAGAAAAAGCATTTGACAAAATTCAACACCCTTTTATGATAAAAACGCTTAACAAAATAGGCATTGATGGAACCTACCTAAAAATGATACAAGCCATATATGACAAACCCACAGCCAACATCATACTGAATGGGGAAAAACTGAAAGCACTCCCACTTAGAACTGGAACCAGACAGGGCTGCCCATTGTCTCCATTACTTTTCAACATAGTATTGGAAGTCCTTGCGAGAGCTATCAGGCAAGAGAGCACAATCAAGGGTGTCCAAATAGGGAAGGAAGAGATCAAACTCTCACTTTTTGCTGATGATATGATGTTATATCTGGAAAACCCCCAGGATTCAACCAAGAGACTCCTGGAATTGATTAACGAATACAGCAAAGTCTCAGGCTACAAAATTAATATACACAAATCAGAGGCATTTATATATGCCAATAACAGTCAATCGGAAAACCAAATTAAAGACTCAATACCCTTCAAAATAGCAACAAAGAAAATAAAATATCTAGGTATATATCTAACTAAAGAGGTAAAGGAACTCTATAAGGAAAACTATGAAACACTGAGAAAAGAAATAGCAGAACTTGCAAATAGATGGAAAAATATACCATGCTCGTGGATCGGAAGAATCAACATTGTTAAAATGTCTATACTACCCAAAGTGATCTACAGATTCAATGCAATCCCTATTAAATTACCAACATCATTCTTTACATAGAGAAAATAATTATACACTTTGTATGGAATCAAAGAAGACCCCGTATAGCAAAAGCAATTTTAAGCAACAAAAACAAAATGGGAGGTATTAATTTGCCAGACTTCAAACAATACTACAAGGCCGTGGTTCTTAAAACAGCCTGGTATTGGCACAAGTGCAGGGACACAGACCAGTGGAACACAACAGAAAATCCAAATATAGAACCATCCTCATATAGTCACCTAATTTTCGACAAAGCGGGAAAGAATATACCCTGGGGACAAGAATCCCTATTCAACAAATGGTGCTGGGAGAATTGGTTAGCCACTTGTAGAAGACTGAAACAGGACCCACAGCTTTCACCTCTCACAAAAATCAAATCACGGTGGATAACAGACTTAAACCTTAGGCGTGATACAATCAGAATTCTAGAAGAAAATGTAGGAAAGACTCTTACAGACATTGGCCTAGGCAAAGAATTTATGAAGAAGACCCCCAAGGCCATCACAGCAGCAACAAAAATAAATGAATGGGACATGATTAAATTAAAAAGCTTCTGCACAGCCAAAGAAACAGTCCAGAGAATAAACCGACCACCTACAAAATGGGAAAAAATTTTTGCATACTACACATCAGATAAAGGACTGATAACAAGAATCTACTTAGAACTCAGGAAAATCAGCAAGAAAAAATCAAGCAACCCTATCAAAAAGTGGGCAAAGGACATGAATAGAAATTTTTCAAAAGAAGATATAAAAATGGCTAACAAACATATGAAAAAGTGTTCAACATCTCTAATCATCAGGGAAATGCAAATCAAAACCACAATGAGATATCACCTAACCCCAGTGAGAATGGCCTTTATCAAAAAAACCCAAAACAACACATGTTGGCATGGGTGTGGAGAGACAGGAACACTCATACACTGCTGGTGGGACTGCAAACTAGTGCAACCCCTGTGGAAAGCATTATGGAGGTATCTTAAACAGATTCAAGTAGACCTGCCATTTGACCCAGCAATCCCATTACTGGGCATATACCCAAAGGAAAAAAGGTCATTCTGTAACAAAGGCACGTGTACCCAAATGTTTATAGCAGCACAATTCACAATAGCAAAGATGTGGAAAGAACTCAAATGCCCATCAATACATGATTGGATTAGTAAACTGTGGTATATGTATACCATGGAATACTACTCAGCTATAAGGAATGATGAAGACACGACATCTCTATGGTTCTCCTGGAGAGAGTTGGAACCCATTATATTAAGTGAAGTATCCCAAGAATGGAAAAACAAGCATCACATGTACTCACCAGAAAATTGGTTTCCCTGATCATCACCTAAATACAAATCTGGAAACGACACCAATAGGACATCAGACTGAGGTGGGGGGTGGGGGAGGGGATGGGGGTACGCCTACACAATGAGTGCATTGCGCACCGTTTGGGGAGTGGTAACACTTGAAGGTGCTGACTCGGGTAGGGGGGGTGGGGAAAAAAATATGAAACTATTGTTTTTAACTTGCACTGTTCACTTAATAATTTATCATGAATATTTCCCATATTATTTCATATCATTGTACAAGAAATAATGTATACATTATGAGGACATACTGTATCTAACAAGATATACTGTTAGACTCTTTGATTTTATAAAATTAAATTAAAAAAAAAGAGTTAGGGATTAGGGTTAGGGTTAGGGTTAGGGTTAGTTTTAGGGTTAGAGTTATGTGCTATGGTTTGTGTTAGAGGTTAGGGTTAGGTTTACTGGTCACAGTTAGGGTTACGTTTAGGGGTTAGCATTAGGGTTAGGGTTAAGGGATAGGATTAGGGTTAAGTGTTGGGCTTAGGGTTAGGGTTTAGTGTTAGGGTTAGCATTAAGGATTAGGGTTAGGGTCAGGGATAAATGCTTGGGTGCGGGTAATGGTTAGGGTCAGGGTTAAGGTTCACGGATAGGGTTAGGGTTAAGGTTTACGGGTAGATTTAGGGTTCAGGGTTAGAGTTAGCATTAGGGATTAAGGTTAGGATTAGGCGGTAGGTTAGATTTAGGGTTAGATCTAGGCGTTAGGGTAAGGGCTAGCGTTAGGGTTAAGAGATAGGGTTAGGTTTAATGGTTAGGATTAGGGTTAGGGTTTGGGGTTAAAGTAAGTGTTAGGGGTTAGGTTTCAGGATCAAAGGTTAGGGTTATTTTTAGCTGTAGTGTTAGGGTTAGGGATAAGGGATCCCATTAGCATTAAGGGTCTTCCTTACTGTAGGGTTAAGTGTTAGGCTTAGAGTTAAAGCTTAAGGTTAGGGTCAGTGTTAAGATTTAGGGTGAGGGTTAACGGTTAGGGTAAAGGTTAAGCGTTAGGGTTAGGGATTAGTGATTAGGGATTTTGGTTAGTGTTAGGGTTAGCGGTTAGGAGATAGTGTTTTATAAAGGGGTATGGTTAGAATTAGGATTGGGGTTAGAGTTAGGGTGAGGTATAGGGGTTAGGTTTATGGGTTAGTTTTAGGGTAAAAGGATAGGATTAGGGTTACGGGTTGGGCTTAGGTTTAGGTTTAAAGTTTACTGCTAGGGTTAGGGATAGGGTTCAGGGTTAGCTTTAGGGGTTCTGGTTAGGGTTAGGTGTTAGGTTAGTGTCAGGGTTAGGTCTAGTCGTGAGGGTAAGGTTTAGGGTTAGCTTTAAGAGCTAGGGTTAGGTTTAATGGTTAGGATTAGGATTAGGGTTAAAGGTTAGGGTAAGGCTTAGGGGTTAGGGTGAAGGGTTCGGGTCAAGGGTTAGGGTTTGTGTTAGGCATAGCGTTGGGGTTAGAAGTAAGGGTTACTGTCAGTGTTAGGGTTGTAGGTAGGGTTACGGTTAGGGTTAGCGGTTTAGAATTAGGGTTAGGGATTAGGTGTCACAGTGATGACTAGGAGATAGGGTTAGAATTATGGGATAGGGGTTGTTCTCAGGAAATGGGTTATGCATTAACGTTAGGATAAGAGGTTAAAGTTAGGCGCACGGTGAGGTTTACGTGTTACGGGGAGAAATAGGAACAGGGTTGGGTGTTATGTTCAGGGTTAGGGTTATCTGTTAAAGGTATTGTTTATGCTTAGCGCACGGGCCCTGTCTGCATTAGGCGGGCGGGGGGAGTTTAGGGGGCTGGGATTGTACCCGGGAACCCACTCTATCATACTCTGGGTATGGGCCCGTGGGTTTCATGCAGGACACAGTGGTAGAGCCTCCTTTCACGCATGGCATGGGAGGATTGCAGGCTTTCTAAACTCTAAGAAAGCAAGAAGTCTGAGAATTAGATTTAGGGTTAGGATTATGGTTAGGGTTAAGGATGAAGTTTAGTGTTAGGGTGAGGGCTTAGGGTTAGGGATTAGGGTTAGGGTTCCAGCTTACTCTTAGGTTTAACGGTTACACTTTGGTTTAGGGTTTAGGTTTACGGTTAGGGTTAAGATGAGGGGTTATGGTTTGGTACAGGGTTAGGGTTAAGTGTTAGGTTTAGGGTTGAAGATTAGGATTAGGGTTAGGATTAAAGGTTAGCGTGAGAGTTAACGCTTAGGGTTAAGGTTAAGAGTTAGGGTTTAGGGTTAGGGTTAGTTTTAGGGTTAGAGTTATGTGCTATGGTTTGTGTTAGAGGTTAGGGTTAGGTTTACTGGTGACGGTTAGGGTTACGTTTAGGGGTTAGCATTAGGGTTAGGGTTAGGGTTAGGGTTAAGGGATAGGATTAGGGTTAAGTGTTGGGCTTAGGGTTAGGGTTTAGTGTTAGGGTTATCATTAAGGATTAGGGGTAGGGTCAGGGTTAAATGCTTGGGTGCGGGTAATGGTTAGGGTCAGGGTTAAGGTTCACGGATAGGGTTAGTGTTAAGGGTTACGGGTAGGTTTAGGGTTCAGGGTTAGAGTTAGCATTAGGGCTTAAAGTTAGGATGAGGCGGTAGGTTAGATTTAGGGTTAGATCTAGGCGTTAGGGTAAGGGCTAGAGTTAGGGTTAAGAGATAGGGTTAGGTTTAATGCTTTGGATTAGGGTTAGGGTTTGGGGTTAAAGTAAGTGTTAGGGGTTAGGTTTAAGGATCAAATGTTAGGGTTATTTTTAGCTGTAGTGTTAGGGTTAGGGATAAGGGATCCCATTAGCATTAAGTGTCTTCCTTACTGTAGGGTTAAGGGTTAGGCTTAGAGTTAAAGGTTAAGGTTAGGGTCAGTGTTAAGATTTAGGGTGAGGGTTAACGGTTAGGGTAAAGGTTAAGCGTTAGGGTTAGGGATTAGTGATTAGGGTTTTTGGTTAGTGTTAGGGTTAGCGGTTAGGAGTTAGTGTTTTATGAAAGGGTATGGTTAGAATTAGGATTGGGGTTAGAGTTAGGGTGAGGTATAGGGGTTAGGTTTAGGGGTTAGTTTTAGGGTAAAAGGATAGGATTAGGGTTACGGGTTGGGCTTAGGTTTAGGGTTAAAGTTTACTGCTAGGGTTAGGGATAGGTTTCAGGGTTAGCTTTAGGGTTTCTGGTTAGGGTTAGGTGTTAGGTTAGTGTCAGGGTTAGGTCTAGTCATGAGGGTAAGGTTTAGGGTTAGCTTTAAGAGCTAGGGTTAGGTTTAATGGTTAGGATTAGGATTAGGGTTAAGGGTTAGGGTAAGGCTTAGGGGTTAGGGTAAAGGGTTTGGGTCAAGGGTTAGGGTTTGTGTTAGGCATAGCGTTGGGGTTAGAAGTAAGGGTTACTGTCAGTGTTAGGGTTGTAGGTAGGGTTACGGTTAGGGTTAGCGGTTTAGAATTAGGGTTAGGGATTAGGTGTCACAGTGATGACTAGGAGATAGGGTTAGAATTATGGGATAGGGGTTGTCTCAGGAAATGGGTTATGCATTAACGTTAGGATAAGAGGTTAAAGTTAGGCGCACGGTGAGGTTTACGTGTTAAGGGGAGAAATAGGAACAGGGTTGGGTGTTATGTTCAGGGTTAGGGTTATCTGTTAAAGGTATTGTTTATGCTTAGCGCACGGGCCCTGTCTGCATTAGGCGGGCGGGGGGAGTTAAGGGGGCTGGGATTGTACCCGGGAACCCACTCTATCATACTCTGGGTATGGGCCCGTGGGTTTCATGCAGGACACAGTGGTAGAGCCTCCTTTCACGCATGGCATGGGAGGATTGCAGGCTTTCTAAACTCTAAGAAAGCAAGAAGTCTGTGAATTAGATTTAGGGTTAGGATTATGGTTAGGGTTAAGGATGAAGTTTAGTGTTAGGGTGAGGGCTTAGGGTTAGGTAATAGGGTTAGGGTTAAAGGTTACTCTTAGGTTTAACGGTTACACTTTGGTTTAGGGTTGAGGTTTACGGTTAGGGTTAAGATGAGGGGTTAGGGTTTGGTACAGGGTTAGGGTTAAGTGTTAGGTTTAGTGTTGAAGATTAGGATTACGGTTAGGATTAAAGGTTAGCGTGAGAGTTAACGCTTAGGGTTAAGGTTAAGAGTTAGGGTTTAGGGTTAGGGTTAGGGTTACTGTTAGTATTAGGGTTAGAGTTATGTGCTATGGTTTGTGTTAGAGGTTAGGGTTAGGTTTACTGGTCACGGTTAGGGTTACGTTTAGGGGGTAGCATTAGGGTTAGGGTTAGGATTAAGGGATAGGATTAGGGATAAGTGTTGGGCTTAGGGTTAGGGTTTAGTGTTATGGTTAGCATTAAGGATTAGGGTTAGGGTCAGGGTTAAATGCTTGGGTGCGGGTAATGGTTAGGGTCAGGGTGAAGGTTCACGGATAGGGTTAGTGTTAAGGGTTACGGGTAGGTTTAGGGTTCAGGGTTAGTGTTAGCATTAGGGCTTAAGGTTAGGATTAGGCGGTAGGTTAGATTTAGGGTTAGATCTAGGCGTTAGGGTAAGGGCTAGCGTTAGGGTTAAGAGATAGGGTTAGGTTTAATGCTTAGGATTAGGGTTAGGGTTTGGGGTTAAAGTAAGTGTTAGGGGTTAGGTTTCAGGATCCAAGGTTAGGGTTATTTCTAGCTGTAGTGTTAGGGTTAGGGATAAGGGATCCCATTAGCATTAAGGGTCTTCCTTACTGTAGGGTTAAGTGTTAGGTTTAGAGTTAAAGGTTAAGGTTAGGGTCAGTGTTAAGATTTAGGGTGAGGGTTAACGGTTAGGGTAAAGGTTAAGCGTTAGGGTTAGGGATTAGTGATTAGGGTTTTTGGTTAGTGTTAGGGTTAGCGGTTAGGAGTTAGTGTTTTATGAAGGGGTATGGTTAGAATTAGGATTGGGGTTAGAGTTAGGGTGAGGTATAGGGGTTAGGTTTAGGGGTTAGTTTTAGGGTAAAAGGATAGGATTAGGGTTACGGGTTGGGCTTAGGTTTGGGGTTAAAGTTTACTGCTAGGGTTAGGGATAGGGTTCAGGGTTAGCTTTAGGGGTTCTGGTTAGGGTTAGGTGTTAGGTTAGTGTCAGGGTTAGGTCTAGTCGTGAGGGTAAGGTTTAGGGTTAGCTTTAAGAGCTAGGGTTAGGTTTAATGGTTAGGATTAGGATTAGGGTTAAGGGTTAGGGTAAGTCTTAGGGGTTAGGGTGAAGGGTTAGGGTTTTTATTAGGCATAGCGTTGGGGTTAGAAGTAAGAGTTACTGTCAGTGTTAGGGTTGTAGGTAGGGTTACGGTTAGGGTTAGCGGTTTAGAATTAGGGTTAGGGATTAGGTGTCACAGTGATGACTAGGAGATAGGGTTAGAATTATGGGATGGGGTTGTTCTCAGGAAATGGGTTATGCATTAACGTTAGGATAAGAGGTTAAAGTTAGGCGCACGGTGAGGATTACGTGTTAAGGGGAGAAATAGGTACAGGGTTGGGTGTTATGTTCAGGGTTAGGGTTATCTGTTAAAGGTATTGTTTATGCTTAGCGCACGGGCCCTGTCTGCATTAGGCGGGCGGGGGGAGTTTAGGGGGCTGGGATTGTACCCGGGAACCCACTCTATCATACTCTGGGTATGGGCCCGTGGGTTTCATGCAGGACACAGTGGTAGAGCCTCCTTTCACGCATGGCATGGGAGGATGGCAGGCTTTCTAAACTCTAAGAAAGCAAGAAGTCTGAGAATTAGATTTAGGGGTAGGATTATGGTTAGGGTTAAGGATGAAGTTTAGTGTTAGGGTGAGGGCTTAGTGTTAGGGATTAGGGTTAGGGTTAAAGGCTACTCTTAGTTTTAACGGCTACACTTTGGTTTAGGGTTGAAGTTTACGGTTAGGGTTAAGATGAGGGGTTAGGGTTTGGTACAGGGTTAGGGTTAAGTGTTAGGTTTAGGGTTGAAGATTAGGATTAGGGTTAGGATTAAAGGTTAGCGTGAGAGTTAACGCTTAGGGTTAAGGTTAAGAGTTAGGGTTTAGGGTTAGGGTTGGGGTTAGGTTTAGTTTTAGGGTTAGAGTTATGTGCCATGGTTTGTGTTAGAGGTTAAGGTTAGGTTTACTGGTCACGGTTAGGGTTACGTTTAGGGGTTTGCGTTAGGGTTAGGGTTAAGGGATAGGATTAGGGTTAAGTGTTGGGCTTAGGGTTAGGGTTTAGTGTTAGTGTTATCATTAAGGATTAGGGGTAGGGTCAGGGTTAAATGCTTGGGTGCGGGTAATGGTTAGGGTCAGGGTTAAGGTTCACGGATAGGGTTAGTGTTAAGGGTTACGGGTAGGTTTAGGGTTCAGGGTTAGAGTTAGCATTAGGGCTTAAGGTTAGGATTAGGCGGTAGATTAGATTTAGGGTTAGATCTAGGAGTTAGGGTAAGGGCTAGCGTTAGGGTTCAGAGATAGGGTTAGGTTTAATGGTTAGGATTAGGGTTAGGGTTTGGGATTAATGTAAGTGTTAGGGGTTAGGTTTAAGGATCAAAGGTTAGGGTTATTTTTAGCTGTAGTGTTAGGGTTAGGGATAAGGGATCCCATTAGCATTAAGGGTCTTCCTTACTGTAGGGTTAAGGGTTAGGCTTAGAGTTAAAAGTTAAGGTTAGGGTCAGTGTTAAGATTTAGGGTGAGGGTTAACGGTTAGGGTAAAGGTTAAGTGTTAGTGTTAGGGATTAGTGATTAGGGTTTTGGTTTGTGTTAGGTTAGCGGTTAGTGTTTTATGAAGGGGTATGTTTAGAATTAGGATTGGGGTTAGAGTTAGGGTGAGGTATAGGGGTTAGGGTTAGGGGTTAGTTTTAGGGTAAAAGGATAGGATTAGGGTTACGGGTTGGGCTTAGGTTTAGGGTTAAAGTTTACTGCTAGGGTTAGGGATAGGGTTCAGGGTTAGCTTTAGGGGTTCTGGTTAGGGTTAGGTGTTAGGTTAGTGTCAGGGTTAGGTCTAGTCGTGAGGGTAAGGTTTAGGGTTAGCTTTAAGAGCTAGGGTTAGGTTTAATGGTTAGGATTAGGATTAGGGTTAAGGGTTAGGGTAAGGCTTAGGGGTTAGGGTGAAGGGTTCGGGTCAAGGGTTAGGGTTTTTGTTAGGCATAGCGTTGGGGTTAGAAGTAAGGGTTACTGTCAGTGTTAGGGTTGTAGGTAGGGTTACGGTTAGGGTTAGCGGTTTAGAATTAGGGTTAGGGATTAGGTGTCACAGTGATGACTAGGATATAGGGTTAGAATTATGGGATAGGGGTTGTTCTCAGGAAATGGGTTATGCATTAACGTTAGGATAAGAGGTTAAAGTTAGGCGCACAGTGAGGTTTACGTGTTAAGGGGAGAAATAGGAACAGGGTTGGGTGTTATGTTCAGGGTTAGGGTTATCTGTTAAAGGTATTGTTTATGCTTAGCGCACGGGCCCTGTCTGCATTAGGCGGGCAGGGGGAGTTTAGGGGGCTGGGATTGTACCCGGGAACCCACTCTATCATACTCTGGGTATGGGCCCGTGGGTTTCATGCAGGACACAGTGGTAGAGCCTCCTTTCACACATGGCATGGGAGGATTGCAGGCTTTCTAAACTCTAAGAAAGCAAGAAGTCTGAGAATTAGATTTAGGGTTAGGATTCTGGTTAGGGTTAAGGATGAAGTTTAGTGTTAGGGTGAGGGCTTAGGGTTAGGGATTAGGGTTAGGGTTAAAGGTTACTCTTAGGTTTAACGGTTACACTTTGGTTTAGCGTTGAGGTTTACGGTTAGGGTTAAGATGAGGGGTTAGGGTTTGGTACAGGGTTAGGGTTAAGTGTAAGGTTTAGGGTGGAAGATTAGGATTAGGGTTAGGATTTTAGGATAGCGTGAGAGTTAACGCTTAGGGTTAAGGTTAAGAGTTAGGGTTTAGGGTTAGGTTTAGGGTTAGGGTTAGTTTTAGGGTTAGAGTTATGTGCTATGGTTTGTGTTAGAAGTTAGGGTTAGGTTTTCTGGTGACGGTTAGGGTTACGTTTAGGGGTTAGCATTTGGGTTAGGGTTAGGTTTAGGGTTAAGGGATAGGATTAGGTTTAAGTGTTGGCCTTAGGGTTAGGGTTTAGTGTTAGGGTTATCATTAAGGACTAAGGGTAGGGTCAGGGTTAAATGCCTGGGTGCGGGTAATGGTTAGGGTCAGGGTTAAGGTTCACGGATAGGGTTAGTGTTAAGGGTTACGGGTAGGTTTAGGGTTCAGGGTTAGAGTTAGCATTAGGGCTTAAGGTTAGGATTAGGCGGTAGGTTCGATTTAGGGTTATATCTAGGCGTTAGGGTAAGGGCTAGCGTTAGGGTTAAGACATAGGGTTAGGTTTAATGCTTAGGATTAGGGTTAGGGTTTGGGGTTAAAGTAAGTGTTAGGGGTTAGGTTTAAGGATGAAAGGTTACTGATATTTTTAGCTGTTGTGTTAGGGTTACGGAAAAGAGATCCCATTAGCATTAAGGGTCTTCCTTACTGTAGGGTTAAGGGTTAGGCTTAGAGTTAAAGGTTAAGGTTAGGGTCAGTGTTAAGATTTAGGGTGAGGGTTAACGGTTAGGGTAAAGGTTAAGCGTTAGTGTTAGGGATTAGTGATTAGGGTTTTTGGTTAGTGTTAGGGTTAGCGGTTAGGAGTTAGTGTTTTATGAAGGGGTATGGTTACAATTAGGATTGGGGTGAGAGGTAGGGTGAGGTATAGGGGTTAGGTATAGGGGTTAGTTTTAGGGTAAAAGGATAAGATTAGGGTTACGGGTTCGGCTTAGCTTTAGGGTTAAAGTTTACTGCTAGGGTTAGGGATAGGTTTCAGGCTCAGCTTTAGGGGTTCTGCTTAGGGTTAGGTGTTAGGTTAGTGTCAGGGTTAGGTCTAGTCGTGAGAGGAAGTTTCAGGGTTATCTTTAAGAGCTAGGGTTAGGTTTAATGGTTAGGATTAGGATTAGGGTTAAGGGTTAGGGTAAGGCTTAGGGGTTAGGGTGAGGGTTAGGGTTTTTGTTAGGCATAGCGTTGGGGTTAGAAGTAAGGGTTACTGTCAGTGTTAGGGTTGTAGGTAGGGTTACGGTTAGGGTTAGCGGTTTAGAATTAGGGTTAGGGATTAGGTGTCACAGTGATGACTAGGAGATAGGGTTAGAATTATGGGATAGGGGTTGTTCTCAGGAAATGGGTTATGCATTAACGTTAGGATAAGAGGTTAAAGTTAGGCGCACGGGGAGGTTTACGTGTTAAGGGGAGAAATAGGAACAGGGTTGGGTGTTATGTTCAGGGTTAGGGTTATCTGTTAAAGGTATTGTTTATGCTTAGCGCACGGGCCCTGTCTGCATTAGGCGGGCGGGGGGAGTTTAGGGGGCTGGGATTGTACCCGGGAACCCACTCTATCATACTCTGGGTATGGGCCCGTGGGTTTCATGCAGGACACAGTGGTAGAGCCTCCTTTCACCCATGGCATGGGAGGATGGCAGGCTTTCTAAACTCTAAGAAAGCAAGAAATGTGAGAATGA
>NC_090991.1:57158345-57210845 GCF_041146395.1 Eulemur rufifrons
CACGGTGATGACTAGGAGATAGGGTTAGAATTATGGGATAGGGGTTGTTCTCAGGAAATGGGTTATGCATTAACGTTAGGATAAGAGGTTAAAGTTAGGCGCACGGTGAGGTTTACGTGTTAAGGGGAGAAATAGGAACAGGGTTGGGTGTTATGTTCAGGGTTAGGGTTATCTGTTAAAGGTATTGTTTATGCTTAGCGCACGGGCCCTGTCTGCATTAGGCGGGCGGGGGGAGTTTAGGGGGCTGGGATTGTACCCGGGAACCCACTCTATCATCCTCTGGGTATGGGCCCGTGGGTTTCATGCAGGACACAGTGGTAGAACCTCCTTTCACGCATGGCATGGGAGGATTGCAGGCTTTCTAAACTCTAAGAAAGCAAGAAGTCTGAGAATTAGATTTAGGGTTAGGATTCTGGTTAGGGTTAAGGATGAAGTTTAGTGTTAGGGTAAGGGCTTAGGGTTACAGCTTAGGGTTAGGGTTAAAGGTTACTCTTAGGTTTAACGGTTACACTTTGGTTTAGGGTTGAGGTTTACGGTTAGGGTTAAAATGAGGGGTTAGGGTTCGGTACAGGGTTAGGGTTAAGTGTTAGGTTTAGGGTTGAAGATTAGGATTAGGGTTAGGATTAAAGGTTAGCGTGAGAGTTAACGCTTAGGGTTAAGGTTAAGAGTTAGGGTTTAGGGTTAGGGTTAGGGTTAGGGTTAGTTTTAGGGTTAGAGTTATGTGCTATGGTTTGTGTTAGAGGTTAGGGTTAGGTTTACTGGTCACGGTTAGGGTTACGTTTAGGGGTTAGCATTAGGGTTAGGGTTAGGGTTAGGCTAAAGGGATAGGATTAGGGTTAAGTGTTGGGCTAAGGGTTAGGGTTTAGTGTTAGGGTTATCATTAAGGATTAGGGGTAGGGTCAGGGTTAAATGCTTGGGTGCGGGTAATGGTTAGGGTCAGGGTTAAGGTTCACGGATAGGGTTAGTGTTAAGGGTTACGGGTAGGTTTAGGGTTCAGGGTTAGAGTTAGCATTAGGGCTTAAGGTTAGGATTAGGCGGTAGGTCAGATTTAGGGTTAGATCTAGGCGTTAGGGTTAGGGCTAGCGTTAGGCTTAAGAGATAGGGTTAGGTTTAATGCTTAGGATTAGGGTTAGGGTTTCGGGTTAAGTTAAGTTTTAGGGGTTAGGTTTAAGGATCAAAGGTTAGGGTTATTTTTAGCTGTAGTGTTAGGGTTAGGGAATAGGGATCCCATTAGCATTAAGGGTCTTCCTTACTGTAGGGTTAAGGGTTAGGCTTAGAGTTAAAGTTTAAGGTTAGGGTCAGTGTTAAGATTTAGGGTGAGGGTTAACGGTTAGGGTAAAGGTTAAGCGTTAGGGTTAGGGATTAGTGATTAGGGTTTTTGGTTAGTGTTAGGGTTAGCGGTTAGGAGTTAGTGTTTTATGAAGGGGTATGGTTAGAATTAGGATTGGGGTTAGAGTTAGGGTGAGGTATAGGGGTTATTTTTGGGTAAAAGGATAGGATTAGGGTTACGGGTTGGGCTTAGGTTTAGGGTTAAAGTTTACTGCTATGGTTAGGGATAGGGTTCAGGGTTAGCTTTAGGGGTTCTGGTTAGGGTTAGGTGTTAGGTTAGTGTCAGGGTTAGGTCTAGTCGTGAGGGTAATGTTTAGGGTTAGCTTTAAGAGCTAGGGTTAGGTTTAATGGTTAGGATTAGGATTAGGGTTAAGGGTTAGGGTAAGGCTTAGGGGTTAGGGTGAAGGGTTCGGGTCAAGGGTTAGGGTTTTTGTTAGGCATAGCGTTGGGGTTAGAAGTAAGGGTTACTGTCAGTGTTAGGGTTGTAGGTAGGGTTACGGTTAGGGTTAGCGGTTTAGAATTAGGGTTAGGGATTTGGTGTCACGGTGATGACTAGGAGATAGGGTTAGAATTATGGGATAGGGGTTGGCCTCAGGAAATGGGTTATGCATTAACGTTAGGATAAGAGGTTAAAGTTAGGCGCACGGTGAGGTTTACGTGTTAAGGGGAGAAATAGGAACAGGGTTGGGTGTTATGTTCAGGGTTAGGGTTATCTGTTAAAGGTATTGTTTATGCTTAGCGCACGGGCCCGGTCTGCATTAGGCGGGCGGGGGGAGTTTAGGGGGCTGGGATTGTACCCGGGAACCCACTCTATCATACTCTGGGTATGGGCCAGTGGGTTTCATGCAGGACACAGTGGTAGAGCCTCCTTTCACGCATGGCATGGGAGGATTGCAGGCTTTCTAAACTCTAAGAAAGCAAGAAGTCTGGGAATTAGATTTAGGGTTAGGATTCTGGTTAGTGTTAAGGATGAAGTTTAGTGTTAGGGTGAGGGCTTAGGGTTAGGGCTTAGGGTTAGGGTTAAAGGTTACTCTTAGGTTTAACGGTTACACTTTGGTTTAGGGTTGAGGTTTACGGTTAGGGTTAAAATGAGGGGTTAGGGTTCGGTACAGGATTAGGGTTAAGTGTTAGGTTTAGGGTTGAAGATTAGGATTAGGGTTAGGATTAAAGGTTAGCGTGAGAGTTAACGCTTAGGGTTAAGGTTAAGAGTTAGGGTTTAGGGTTAGGGTTAGGGTTAGGGTTAGTTTTAGGGTTAGAGTTATGTGCTATGGTTTGTGTTAGAGGTTAGGGTTAGGTTTACTGGTCACGGTTAGGGTTACGTTTAGGGGTTAGCATTAGGGTTAGGGTTAGGGTTAGGGTTAAGGGATAGGATTAGGGTTAAGTGTTGGGCTTAGGGTTAGGGTTTAGTGTTAGGGTTATCATTAAGGATTAGGGTTAGGGTCAGGGTTAAATGCTAGGGTGCGGGTAATGGTTAGGGTTAGGGTTAGGGTTAGGGTTTAGGGTTAGGGTTAGGGTTAGGGTTAGAGTTATGTGCTATGGTTTGTGTTAGAGGTTAGGGTTAGGTTTACTGGTCACGGTTAGGGTTACGTTTAGGGGTTAGCATTAGGGTTAGGGTTAGGGTTAGGGTTAAGGGATAGGATTAGGGTTAAGTGTTGGGCTTAGGGTTAGGGTTTAGTGTTAGGGTTATCATTAAGGATTAGGGTTAGGGTCAGGGTTAAATGCTTGGGTGAGGGTAATGGTTAGGGTCAGGGTTAAGGTTCACGGATAGGGTTAGTGTTAAGGGTTACGGGTAGGTTTAGGGTTCAGGGTTAGAGTTAGCATTAGGGCTTAAGGTTAGGATTAGGCGGTAGGTTAGATTTAGGGTTAGATCTAGGCGTTAGGGTAAGGGCTAGCGTTAGGGTTAAGAGATAGGGTTAGCTTTAATTCTTAGGATTAGGGTTAGGGTTTGGGGTTAAAGTAAGTGTTAGGGGTTAGGTTTAAGGATCAAAGGTTAGGGTTATTTTTAGCTGTAGTGTTAGGGTTAGGGATAAGGGATCCCATTAGCATTAAGTGTCTTCCTTACTGTAGGGTTAAGGGTTAGGCTTAGAGTTAAAGTTTAAGGTTAGGGTCAGTGTTAATATTTAGGGTGAGGGTTAACGGTTAGGGTAAAGGTTAAGCATTAGGGTTAGGGATTAGTGATTAGGGTTTTTGGTTATTGTTAGGGTTAGCGGTTAGGAGTTAGTGTTTTATCAAGGGGTATGGTTAGAATTAGGATTGGGGTTAGAGTTAAGGTGAGGTATAGGGGTTAGGTTTAGGGGTTAGTTTTAGGGTAAAGGGATAGGATTAGGGTTACGGGTTGGGCTTAGGTTTAGGGTTAAAGTTTACTGCTAGGGTTAGGGATAGGGTTCAGGGTTAGCTTTAGGGGTTCTGGTTAGGGTTAGGTGTTAGGTTAGTGTCAGGGTTAGGTCTAGTCGTGAGGGTAAGGTTTAGGGTTAGCTTTAAGAGCTAGGGTCCGGTTTAATGGTTAGGATGAGGATTAGGGTTAAGGGTTAGGGTAAGGCTTAGGGGTTAGGGTGAAGGGTTAGGGTCAAGGGTTAGGGTTTTTGTTAGGCATAGCGTTGGGTTTAAAAGTAAGGGTTATTGTCTGTGTTAGGGATCTAGGTAGGGTTACGGTTAGAGTTAGCGGTTTAGAATTAGGGTTAGGGATTAGGTGTCACAGTGATGACTAGGATATAGGGTTAGAATTATGGGATAGGGGTTGTTCTCAGGAAATGGGTTATGCATTAACGTTAGGATAAGAGGTTAAAGTTAGGCGCACAGTGAGGTTTACGTGTTAAGGGGAGAAATAGGAACAGGGTTGGGTGTTATGTTCAGGGTTAGGGTTATCTGTTAAAGGTATTGTTTATGCTTAGCGCACGGGCCCTGTCTGCATTAGGCGGGCGGGGTGAGTTTAGGGGGCTGGGATTGTACCCGGGATCCCACTCTATCATACTGTGGGTATGGGCCCGTGGGTTTCATGCAGGACACAGTGGTATAGCCTCCTTCCACGCATGGCATGGGAGGATTGCAGGCTTTCTAAAATCTAAGAAAGCAAGAAGTCTGAGAATTAGATTTAGGGTTAGGATTCTGGTTAGGGTTAAGGATGAATTTTAGTGTTAGGGTGAGGGCTTAGGGTTAGGGCTTAGGGTGAGGGTTAAAGGTTACTCTTAGGTTTAACGGTTACACTTTGGTTTAGTGATGAGGTTTACGGTTAGGGTTAAGTTGAGGGGTTAGGGTTTGTTACAGGTTTGGGGTTAAGTGTTAGGTTTAGGGTTGAAGATTAAAATTAGGGTTAGGATTAAAGGTAGCGTGAGAGTTAACGCTTAGGGTTAAGGTTAAGAGTTAGGGTTTAGGGTTAGGTTTAGGGTTAGTTTTAGGGTTAGAGTTATGTGCTATGGTTTGTGTTAGAGGTTAGGGTTAGGTTTACTGGTGACGGTTAGGGTTACGTTTAGGGGTTAGCATTAGGGTTAGGGTTAGGGTTAGGCTTAAGGGATAGGATTAGGGTTAAGTGTTGGGCTTAAGGTTAGGGTTTAGTGTTAGGGTTATCATTAAGGATTAGGGGTAGGGTCAGGGTTAAATGCTTGGGTGCGGGTAATGGTTAGGGTCAGGGTTAAGGTTCAAAGATAGGGTTAGTGTTAAGGGTTACGGGTAGGTTTAGGGTTCAGGGTTAGAGTTAGCATTAGGGCTTAAGGTTAGGATTAGGCGGTAGGTCAGATTTAGGGTTAGATCTACGCGTTAGGGTTAGGGCTAGCGTTAGGGTTAAGAGATAGGGTTAGGTTTAATGCTTAGGATTAGGGTTAGGGTTTGGGGTTAAGTTAAGTTTTAGGGGTTAGGTTTAAGGATCCAAGGTTAGGGTTATTTTTAGCTGTAGTGTTAGGGTTAGGGAATAGGGATCCCATTAGCATTAAGGGTCTTCCTTACTGTAGGGTTAAGTGTTAGGCTTAGAGTTAAAGCTTAAGGTTAGGGTCAGTGTTAAGATTTAGGGTGAGGGTTAACGGTTAGGGTAAAGGTTAAGCGTTAGGGTTAGGGATTAGTGATTAGGGTTTTTGGTTAGTGTTAGGGTTAGCGGTTAGGAGTTAGTGTTTTATGAAGGGGTATGGTTAGAATTAGGATTGGGGTTAGAGTTAGGGTGAGGTATAGGGGTTAGGTTTAGGGGTTAGTTTTAGGGTAAAAGGATAGGATTAGGGTTACGGGTTGGGCTTAGGTTTAGGGTTAAAGTCTACTGCTAGGGTTAGGGATAGGTTTCAGGGTTAGCTTTAGGGGTTCTGGTTAGGGTTAGGTGTTAGGTTAGTGTCAGGATTAGGTCTAGTCGTGAGGGTAAGGTTTAGGGTTAGCTTTAAGAGCTAGGATTAGGTTTAATGGTTAGGATTAGGATTAGGGTTAAGGGTTAGGGTAAGGCTTAGGGGTTAGGGTGAAGGGTTAGGGTCAAGGGTTACGGTTTTTGTTAGGCATAGCGTTGGGGTTAGAAGTAAGGGTTACTGTCAGTGTTAGGGTTGTAGGTAGGGTTACGGTTAGGGTTAGCGGTTTAGAATTAGGGTTAGGGATTTGGTGTCACGGTGATGACTAGGAGATAGGGTTAGAATTATGGGATAGGGGTTGTTCTCAGGAAATGGGTTATGCATTAATGTTAGGATAAGAGGTTAAAGTTAGGCGCACGGTGAGGTTTACGTGTTAAGGGGAGAAATAGGAACAGGGTTGGGTGTTATGTTCAGGGTTAGGGTTATCTGTTAAAGGTATTGTTTATGCTTAGCGCACGGGCCCTGTCTGCATTAGGCGGGCGGGGGGAGTTTAGGGGGCTGGGATTGTACCCGGGAACCCACTCTATCATCCTCTGGGTATGGGCCCGTGGGTTTCATGCAGGACACAGTGGTAGAACCTCCTTTCACGCATGGCATGGGAGGATTGCAGGCTTTCTAAACTCTAAGAAAGCAAGAAGTCTGAGAATTAGATTTAGGGTTAGGATTCTGGTTAGGGTTAAGGATGAAGTTTAGTGTTAGGGTAAGGGCTTAGGGTTAGGGCTTAGGGTTAGGGTTAAAGGTTACTCTTAGGTTTAACGGTTACACTTTGGTTTAGGGTTGAGGTTTACGGTTAGGGTTAAAATGAGGGGTTAGGGTTCGGTACAGGGTTAGGGTTAAGTGTTAGGTTTAGGGTTGAAGATTAGGATTAGGGTTAGGATTAAAGGTTAGCGTGAGAGTTAACGCTTAGGGTTAAGGTTAAGAGTTAGGGTTTAGGGTTAGGGTTAGGGTTAGGGTTAGTTTTAGGGTTAGAGTTATGTGCTATGGTTTGTGTTAGAGGTTAGGGTTAGGTTTACTGGTCACGGTTAGGGTTACGTTTAGGGGTTAGCATTAGGGTTAGGGTTAGGGTTAGGCTAAAGGGATAGGATTAGGGTTAAGTGTTGGGCTAAGGGTTAGGGTTTAGTGTTAGGGTTATCATTAAGGATTAGGGGTAGGGTCAGGGTTAAATGCTTGGGTGCGGGTAATGGTTAGGGTCAGGGTTAAGGTTCAAAGATAGGGTTAGTGTTAAGGGTTACGGGTAGGTTTAGGGTTCAGGGTTAGAGTTAGCATTAGGGCTTAAGGTTAGGATTAGGCGGTAGGTCAGATTTAGGGTTAGATCTAGGCGTTAGGGTTAGGGCTAGCGTTAGGCTTAAGAGATAGGGTTAGGTTTAATGCTTAGGATTAGGGTTAGGGTTTCGGGTTAAGTTAAGTTTTATGGGTTAGGTTTAAGGATCAAAGGTTAGGGTTATTTTTAGCTGTAGTGTTAGGGTTAGGGAATAGGGATCCCATTAGCATTAAGGGTCTTCCTTACTGTAGGGTTAAGGGTTAGGCTTAGAGTTAAAGTTTAAGGTTAGGGTCAGTGTTAAGATTTAGGGTGAGGGTTAACGGTTAGGGTAAAGGTTAAGCGTTAGGGTTAGGGATTAGTGATTAGGGTTTTTGGTTAGTGTTAGGGTTAGCGGTTAGGAGTTAGTGTTTTATGAAGGGGTATGGTTAGAATTAGGATTGGGGTTAGAGTTAGGGTGAGGTATAGGGGTTATTTTTGGGTAAAAGGATAGGATTAGGGTTACGGGTTGGGCTTAGGTTTAGGGTTAAAGTTTACTGCTATGGTTAGGGATAGGGTTCAGGGTTAGCTTTAGGGGTTCTGGTTAGGGTTAGGTGTTAGGTTAGTGTCAGGGTTAGGTCTAGTCGTGAGGGTAATGTTTAGGGTTAGCTTTAAGAGCTAGGGTTAGGTTTAATGGTTAGGATTAGGATTAGGGTTAAGGGTTAGGGTAAGGCTTAGGGGTTAGGGTGAAGGGTTCGGGTCAAGGGTTAGGGTTTTTGTTAGGCATAGCGTTGGGGTTAGAAGTAAGGGTTACTGTCAGTGTTAGGGTTGTAGGTAGGGTTACGGTTAGGGTTAGCGGTTTAGAATTAGGGTTAGGGATTTGGTGTCACGGTGATGACTAGGAGATAGGGTTAGAATTATGGGATAGGGGTTGGCCTCAGGAAATGGGTTATGCATTAACGTTAGGATAAGAGGTTAAAGTTAGGCGCACGGTGAGGTTTACGTGTTAAGGGGAGAAATAGGAACAGGGTTGGGTGTTATGTTCAGGGTTAGGGTTATCTGTTAAAGGTATTGTTTATGCTTAGCGCACGGGCCCGGTCTGCATTAGGCGGGCGGGGGGAGTTTAGGGGGCTGGGATTGTACCCGGGAACCCACTCTATCATACTCTGGGTATGGGCCAGTGGGTTTCATGCAGGACACAGTGGTAGAGCCTCCTTTCACGCATGGCATGGGAGGATTGCAGGCTTTCTAAACTCTAAGAAAGCAAGAAGTCTGGGAATTAGATTTAGGGTTAGGATTCTGGTTAGTGTTAAGGATGAAGTTTAGTGTTAGGGTGAGGGCTTAGGGTTAGGGCTTAGGGTTAGGGTTAAAGGTTACTCTTAGGTTTAACGGTTACACTTTGGTTTAGGGTTGAGGTTTACGGTTAGGGTTAAAATGAGGGGTTAGGGTTCGGTACAGGGTTAGGGTTAAGTGTTAGGTTTAGGGTTGAAGATTAGGATTAGGGTTAGGATTAAAGGTTAGCGTGAGAGTTAACGCTTAGGGTTAAGGTTAAGAGTTAGGGTTTAGGGTTAGGGTTAGGGTTAGGGTTAGTTTTAGGGTTAGAGTTATGTGCTATGGTTTGTGTTAGAGGTTAGGGTTAGGTTTACTGGTGACGGTTAGGGTTACGTTTAGGGGTTAGCATTAGGGTTAGGGTTAGGGTTAGGGTTAAGGGATAGGATTAGGGTTAAGTGTTGGGCTTAGGGTTAGGGTTTAGTGTTAGGGTTATCATTAAGGATTAGGGTTAGGGTCAGGGTTAAATGCTAGGGTGCGGGTAATGGTTAGGGTTAGGGTTAGGGTTAGGGTTTAGGGTTAGGGTTAGGGTTAGGGTTAGAGTTATGTGCTATGGTTTGTGTTAGAGGTTAGGGTTAGGTTTACTGGTCACGGTTAGGGTTACGTTTAGGGGTTAGCATTAGGGTTAGGGTTAGGGTTAGGGTTAAGGGATAGGATTAGGGTTAAGTGTTGGGCTTAGGGTTAGGGTTTAGTGTTAGGGTTATCATTAAGGATTAGGGTTAGGGTCAGGGTTAAATGCTTGGGTGAGGGTAATGGTTAGGGTCAGGGTTAAGGTTCACGGATAGGGTTAGTGTTAAGGGTTACGGGTAGGTTTAGGGTTCAGGGTTAGAGTTAGCATTAGGGCTTAAGGTTAGGATTAGGCGGTAGGTTAGATTTAGGGTTAGATCTAGGCGTTAGGGTAAGGGCTAGCGTTAGGGTTAAGAGATAGGGTTAGCTTTAATTCTTAGGATTAGGGTTAGGGTTTGGGGTTAAAGTAAGTGTTAGGGGTTAGGTTTCAGGATCCAAGGTTAGGGTTATTTTTAGCTGTAGTGTTAGGGTTAGGGATAAGGGATCCCATTAGCATTAAGTGTCTTCCTTACTGTAGGGTTAAGGGTTAGGCTTAGAGTTAAAGTTTAAGGTTAGGGTCAGTGTTAATATTTAGGGTGAGGGTTAACGGTTAGGGTAAAGGTTAAGCATTAGGGTTAGGGATTAGTGATTAGGGTTTTTGGTTATTGTTAGGGTTAGCGGTTAGGAGTTAGTGTTTTATCAAGGGGTATGGTTAGAATTAGGATTGGGGTTAGAGTTAAGGTGAGGTATAGGGGTTAGGTTTAGGGGTTAGTTTTAGGGTAAAGGGATAGGATTAGGGTTACGGGTTGGGCTTAGGTTTAGGGTTAAAGTTTACTGCTAGGGTTAGGGATAGGGTTCAGGGTTAGCTTTAGGGGTTCTGGTTAGGGTTAGGTGTTAGGTTAGTGTCAGGGTTAGGTCTAGTCGTGAGGGTAAGGTTTAGGGTTAGCTTTAAGAGCTAGGGTCCGGTTTAATGGTTAGGATGAGGATTAGGGTTAAGGGTTAGGGTAAGGCTTAGGGGTTAGGGTGAAGGGTTAGGGTCAAGGGTTAGGGTTTTTGTTAGGCATAGCGTTGGGTTTAAAAGTAAGGGTTATTGTCTGTGTTAGGGATCTAGGTAGGGTTACGGTTAGAGTTAGCGGTTTAGAATTAGGGTTAGGGATTAGGTGTCACAGTGATGACTAGGATATAGGGTTAGAATTATGGGATAGGGGTTGTTCTCAGGAAATGGGTTATGCATTAACGTTAGGATAAGAGGTTAAAGTTAGGCGCACAGTGAGGTTTACGTGTTAAGGGGAGAAATAGGAACAGGGTTGGGTGTTATGTTCAGGGTTAGGGTTATCTGTTAAAGGTATTGTTTATGCTTAGCGCACGGGCCCTGTCTGCATTAGGCGGGCGGGGTGAGTTTAGGGGGCTGGGATTGTACCCGGGATCCCACTCTATCATACTGTGGGTATGGGCCCGTGGGTTTCATGCAGGACACAGTGGTATAGCCTCCTTCCACGCATGGCATGGGAGGATTGCAGGCTTTCTAAAATCTAAGAAAGCAAGAAGTCTGAGAATTAGATTTAGGGTTAGGATTCTGGTTAGGGTTAAGGATGAATTTTAGTGTTAGGGTGAGGGCTTAGGGTTAGGGCTTAGGGTGAGGGTTAAAAGTTACTCTTAGGTTTAACGGTTACACTTTGGTTTAGTGATGAGGTTTACGGTTAGGGTTAAGATGAGGGGTTAGGGTTTGTTACAGGTTTGGGGTTAAGTGTTAGGTTTAGGGTTGAAGATTAAAATTAGGGTTAGGATTAAAGGTAGCGTGAGAGTTAACGCTTAGGGTTAAGGTTAAGAGTTAGGGTTTAGGGTTAGGTTTAGGGTTAGTTTTAGGGTTAGAGTTATGTGCTATGGTTTGTGTTAGAGGTTAGGGTTAGGTTTACTGGTGACGGTTAGGGTTACGTTTAGGGGTTAGCATTAGGGTTAGGGTTAGGGTTAGGCTTAAGGGATAGGATTAGGGTTAAGTGTTGGGCTTAAGGTTAGGGTTTAGTGTTAGGGTTATCATTAAGGATTAGGGGTAGGGTCAGGGTTAAATGCTTGGGTGCGGGTAATGGTTAGGGTCAGGGTTAAGGTTCAAAGATAGGGTTAGTGTTAAGGGTTACGGGTAGGTTTAGGGTTCAGGGTTAGAGTTAGCATTAGGGCTTAAGGTTAGGATTAGGCGGTAGGTCAGATTTAGGGTTAGATCTACGCGTTAGGGTTAGGGCTAGCGTTAGGGTTAAGAGATAGGGTTAGGTTTAATGCTTAGGATTAGGGTTAGGGTTTGGGGTTAAGTTAAGTTTTAGGGGTTAGGTTTAAGGATCCAAGGTTAGGGTTATTTTTAGCTGTAGTGTTAGGGTTAGGGAATAGGGATCCCATTAGCATTAAGGGTCTTCCTTACTGTAGGGTTAAGGGTTAGGCTTAGAGTTAAAGTTTAAGGTTAGGGTCAGTGTTAAGATTTAGGGTGAGGGTTAACGGTTAGGGTAAAGGTTAAGCATTAGGGTTAGGGATTAGTGATTAGGGTTTTTCGTTAGTGTTAGGGTTAGCGGTTAGGAGTTAGTGTTTTATGAAGGGGTATGGTTAGAATTAGGATTGGGGTTAGAGTTAGGGTGAGGTATAGGGGTTAGGTTTAGGGGATAGTTTTAGGGTAAAAGGATAGGATTAGGGTTACGGGTTGGGCTTAGGTTTAGGGTTAAAGTTTACTGCTATGGTTAGGGATAGGGTTCAGGGTTAGCTTTAGTGGTTCTGGTTAGGGTTAGGTGTTAGGTTAGTGTCAGAGTTAGGTGTAGTCGTGAGGGTAAGGTTTAGGGTAAGAGCTAGGGTTAGGTTTAATGGTTAGGATTAGGATTAGGGTTAAGGGTTAGGGTAAGGCTTAGGGGTTAGGGTGAAGGGTTCGGGTCAAGGGTTAGGGTTTTTGTTAGGCATAGCGTTGGGGTTAGAAGTAAGGGTTACTGTCAGTGTTAGGGTTGTAGGTAGGGTTACGGTTAGGGTTAGCGGTTTAGAATTAGGGTTAGGGATTTGGTGTCACAGTGATGACTAGGAGATAGGGTTAGAATTATGGGATAGGGGTTGTCCTCAGGAAATGGGTTATGCATTAACGTTAGGATAAGAGGTTAAAGTTAGGCGCACGGTGAGGTTTACGTGTTAAGGGGAGAAATAGGAACAGGGTTGAGTGTTATGTTCAGGGTTAGGGTTATCTGTTAAAGGTATTGTTTATGCTTAGCGCACGGGCCCGGTCTGCATTAGGCGGGCAGGGGGAGTTTAGGGGGCTGGGATTGTACCCGGGAACCCACTCTATCATACTCTCGGTATGGGCCAGTGGGTTTCATGCAGGACACAGTGGTAGAGCCTCCTTTCACGCATGGCATGGGAGGATTGCAGGCTTTCTAAACTCTAAGAAAGCAAGAAGTCTGAGAATTAGATTTAGGGTTAGGATTCTGGTTAGGGTTAAGGATGAAGTTTAGTGTTAGGGTAAGGGCTTAGGGTTAGGGATTAGGGTTAGGGTTAAAGGTTACTCTTCGGTTTAACGGTTACACTTTGGTTTAGGGGTGAGGTTTACGGTTAGGGTTAAGATGAGGGGTTAGGGTTAGGTACAGGGTTAGGGTTAAGTGTTAGGTTTAGGGTTAAAGATTAGGATTAGGGTTAGGATTAAAGGTTAGCGTGAGTGTTAACGCTTAGGGTTAAGGTTAAGAGTTAGGGTTTAGGGTTAGGGTTAGGGTTAGGGTTAGTTTTAGGGTTAGAGTTATGTGCTATGGTTTGTGTTAGAGGTTAGGGTTAGGTTTACTGGTGACGGTTAGGGTTACGTTTAGGGGTTAGCATTAGGGTTAGGGTTAGGGTTAGGGTTAAGGGATAGGATTAGGGTTAAGTGTTGGGCTTAGGGTTAGGGTTTAGTGTTAGGGTTATCATTAAGGATTAGGGGTAGGGTCAGGCTTAAATGCTTGGGTGCGGGTAATGGTTAGGGTCAGGGTGAAGGTTTACGGATAGGGTTATTGTTAAGGGTTACGGGTAGGTTTAGGGTTCAGCGTTAGAGTTAGCATTAGGGCTTAAGGTTAGGATTAGGCGGTAGGTTAGATTTAAGGTTATATCTAGGCGTTAGGGTAAGGGCTAGCGTTAGGGTTAAGAGATAGGGTTAGGTTTAATGCTTAGGATTATGGTTAGGGTTTGGGGTTAAAGTAAGTGTTAGGGGTTAGGTTTAAGGATCAAAGGTTAGGGTTATTTTTAGCTGTAGTGTTAGGGTTAGGGATAAGGGATCCCATTAGCATTAAGGGTCTTCCTTACTGTAGGGTTAAGGGTTAGGCTTAGAGTTAAAGCTTAAGGTTAGGGTCAGTGTTAAGATTTAGGGTGAGGGTTAACGGTTAGGGTAAAGGTTAAGCGTTAGGGTTAGGGATTAGTGATTAGGGTTTTTGGTTAGTGTTAGGGTTAGCGGTTAGGAGTTAGTGTTTTATGAAGGGGTATGGTTAGAATTAGGATTGGGGGGAGGAGGAGGAAGATGGTGGAGTGGCGGTGACTGCTTGGATCTGCGCTCCGGCGAGGAACAGTGGATCCGGACCTGCCACAACGCTAGAGGACCGCTCCCACACAGGAACAGCGGTGTGAATCCACGGAGAATCAGCGTGGGACAAACAGAGGAAGTGAGGTCTGAGGTGAACAGAAATTAAGATCGCGGAACTCTGCGGAAGGCGCCGAACAGACAGTAGCCAGCGGAGCGCAGGCGGCTGCGCCCGCCCCCAGGTGGGGCGGGGGCAGTCTTTAGGAAAAGCGGCTTGCGCTCCTCACTGACCTCCACCCCCAATTGCTTGGAGACCCCCTCGTAAGCCAGAGCAGCATCACCGAGCGAGACGTAGGGCATTGCAGACAGGAGGCTTTTTCGGGAGAATAGCTTGGAACCTGGGAAGTCTCGGCTGAGACAGTCCTTGGCGAGAAGGGACGGACCTGTTCCAGTGGGGAGGGGCACGATCCATCCCCGATCAGCGAATTGCGCTGTACCTCTGCGCTACTTTTGTCGGTGGTTCTTCAGCCGGTGGCCCCCGGCGGCTTTGCCCGCCAAACCCCCCGGCAGCGGCGGTCCCTGGTCTCTGCCTGCCGGGGAGCCGGTCCCCCTCCGACCCCGGAGCGCTGCGGGCGCCATCTTGAAAGCAAAGGTGGAACCGCTCGGGAGCCATAAGGTGCCCAGCGGCTCTCTCTCCCCGGCGCCCCCCGCTGGTCTCTGGGCCCGCGCCATCTCCGCCGGCGGCACTCGGCGTGAAGGGGCGGAGCTGCGCTAAGACTTAAAATAAACACTGAGTTGCCGCTCCGGAACCAACGGAGCCGGCGTGAAGGGGCGGAGCTGCGCTAAGACGTAAAATAAACACTGAGTTGCCGCTCCGGAACCAACGGAGCGGGCGTGAAGGGGCGGAGCTGCGCTAAGGCGCAAAAACACGATCATTGAGCCGCTGAACTGTATACTTCAGAATTGTGTATCCCTTCGTTTAGCGATGCGCTGTGGTGCTGTGTAGCTCTGTTTTTGTTCTTTTGTGTTTGTGTTTTCGCTGTTTCTGGGTTAGGTCTCTTTGTGTTATTTGTTAGTTTGGTTTTTGTTTTTGTCTTTGTTTTTTTTTTTTATTTTTATTTTTATTTTTTTATTTTTTTTTCTTTTTTTCCTCTTCTCTTCTCCTTTTCTTTTCTCTTTCTTTTTCTTCTCCTTCTGTTCTTTCTTTTCACTTCCCTTTTTTTTCTTTTTTTCTTTTTTTCTTTTCTTTTCTTTTTTCTTTTTCCTTATTTCTTCTCTCTTTTTGCCTTCTAACTGGGAACCCACGGTGAGCTTGGGAACGGGCCAGGCCCCTGGATCTGGTACATACCGGAACCTGAGTAGTCACTCCCAACGCCGGCGATCTGCGGGCACGCAATAGCCATCTTGGGGCCCACAGCCAAGTCACTGCGGAGCAATAGGGTGCCAAGAGGCTCCCTGGACGGCCCCCTCCCCTGGTCCACAGACCTTATATAGGGTCCCCACCCACGTCTAAACATTGACTACTTCTCCAGAAGCGAGAGTGTGGAGCCTGGTCCCTGGGGACATTGGGCCAAGGCAGACTTTTGCCTGTGGGAGTTGCGGCAAATGGGGCGCTGAGCGAGCGAGGGCACCATCCACTCCCCACAGCTAGTATCTTTCCTGCAGATAGAGACAGAAACCACCCCTATAGAGGAAGAACCAAAGGGAAACAAACAAACAAAGAGAATTTTGGTCCACTACTAGTGTCGACCCTACCTGCCCTCTGAAAGACTACAACACACTGTCCTAACTCACCAAAGCAGTCTTGGATCACTCCAATCCTCTAGGAATGGACCCATCAGAAGCAGTCCCCCAACTGAAATAGAAAAATTTCTAAACAATTCACAACAGTCTTCCCCTCTTGCCAAAGGAAGCAATATACCTAGACTACTCCACAGCCTAAGAATAGAGCACAGAGAGTGCTGTTAACCAGACTAAATCTATAAGTAAAGATCCAACGATCAATCTAGATGGGAAGGGCCCAGCGAAAAAACACAGGAAGCACAAAGAATCAAACAGAAAGCTCACCCCCAAAGAGAAATACCGGCTCTCAACCATTTGACACAAACCAGACTCAAAACACCAACATGTCACAGGAAGAATTCCAATTATGGATCATAAACAAGCTGCATAATATACAAGAATCAATGGACAGACAACACAAGGAAAATGCAAAAAAAATTCAGGATTTGGAGGAAAAATTCACTAAAGAAATTGAAATATTGAAGAAAACCCAAACTGAACTCCTAGAAATGAAGAATTCACTCAGAGAGCTACAAAACACTGTGGAAAGTCTCAAAAGCAGAGTAGATCAAACAGAGGAAAGAATCTCAGAAATTGAAGACAACTCCTTCCAACTAAATAAGTCAGTCACAGAGATAGATCAAAAAAGTAAGAGAAATGATCTGAGTCTTCAAGAAATGTGGGATTATGTGAAGAAACCTAACTTGAGAGTTATTGGCATTCCTGAGGGTGAAGAAGATAATAAGCAAGGGTTGGACAAGCTATTTGAAGACATAATCGAGGAAAATTTTCCAGGCCTTGCCAGTACTCTAGACATACAGATTCAAGAAGCTCAAAGGACCCCTGGGAGATTCATAGCAAATAGGAAAACACCACGCCACGTAGTCATCAGGCTGACCAAAATATCCACTAAAGAGTCCCTTCTCCGAGCTGTAAGGAGAAAGAAACAGGTAACTTACAAAGGAAAACCCATCAGAATTACGCCAGATTTCTCAGCTGAAACCTTACAAGCAAGAAGAGGTTGGGGCCCCATTTTCACGCTTCTGAAACAGAATAATGCCCAGCCTAGAATCTTGTACCCAGCTAAGCTAAGTTTTCTATACGAAGGAGAAATCAAGACATTCTCAGATAAACAAAGGTTGAAGGAATTCACCAAGACAAGACCAGCCCTGCAAGAAGTACTCAAAAGAGAGTTACACACGGATCAGCACAAGAAAGATCCACGAATGTAAAACTACTCAAGAGCTAAAGATCAAATTCCAGATACCACAATGGCTCAGGAGAGAAAACATCGCAATGAAGTTCTACCCAACAAGCTGAACAAAAAACCGTCTCACTTATCAGTTTTCTCAATAAATGTGAATGGCTTGAATTCCCCGCTCAAGAGACATAGACTGTCCCAATGGATAAAAAAGCACAAGCCAAGTATCTGCTGTCTCCAAGAAACCCACCTAACGAGCAAAGATGCATTTAGACTGAAAGTAAAAGGATGGAAATCGGTATTTCAAGCAAACGGTAACGAAAAGAAAGTTGGTGTGGCAATCTTAATTTCCAATAACTTAGCTTTCAAACCAACAAAAATAATAAAAGACAAAAATGGCTACTACATACAGGTCAAGGGCACAATTCAACAAGAAGCCATGACTATACTCAATATATATGCACCCAACCTAGGTGCACCTAGATTCATAAAGCAAACCCTACTAGATCTGAACCAGATGATAGATAATAATACTGTAATAGCTGGAGACTTTAACACCCCACTGACAGTACAGGACAGATCCTCTAAACAGAAAATAAACAAAGACATAATGGACCTAAATAGAATGCTAGAACAAATGGGCATGGCTGACATCTATAGGACATTCTACCCAAAGTCCACAGAATATACATTCTTCTCATCAGCTCACAGGACATTCTCTAAGATTGACCATGTCCTAGGACATAAATCATGTCTTCAAAAATTCAAAAAAATAGAAATTATACCATGCATCTTCTCAGATCACAGCGGAATAAAAGTAACAATGATCACAAACAGAAACCCTCACTCTTACTCAAAGTCATGGAAGCTAAATAACCTTCTCCTGAATAATTATTCTATAAAAGAAGAAACCAAGATGGAAATCAAAAATTTCTTTGAATTAAATGACAATGGAGATACAACTTATCAAAATCTATGGGATGCAGCTAAAGCAGTCCTGAGAGGAAAATTCATACCCATAAATGCCTATATCAAAAAGACAGAAAACATGCAAATAGACAACCTAACGAATAGACTCAAAGAGCTGGAGAAAGAAGAACAGAACGATCCCAAACCCAGCAGAAGGCGAGAAATTACTAAGATCAAATCAGAACTAAATGAAAAGGACAACAAAGAAACTATAAGGGAAATTAATAAAACAAAAAGTTGGTTCTTTGAAAAGATAAACAAAATAGACACACCTCTGGCTAGACTAACCAAGAGCACAAAAGTAAAATCTCTAATAACCTCCATTAGGAACATGAAAGGAGAAATCACAACCGATGCTACAGAGATACAAGATATCATCTATGAATTCTACAAAAATCTTTATGCACACAAACTGGAGAACGTGGAGGAAATGGACAAATTTTTAGAGACACATAGTCTTCCCAGGCTCAACCAGGAAGAAATAGAGTACCTGAACAGACCAATATCAAGAACTGAAATCGAAACAGCAATAAAAAACCTTCCCAAAAAGAAAAGCCCTGGTCCAGATGGGTTCACACCTGAATTTTACCATACATACAAAGAAGAACTGGTGCCCATCCTACATAAACTATTCTCCAATATTGAGAAGGATGGAGTTCTCCCCAACACGTTCTACCAAGCCAATATAACATTAATACCAAAGCCTGGAAAGGACTCAACAAAAATAGAGAACTACAGACCAATTTCCCTCATGAATATAGATGCAAAAATTTTCAATAAAATACTAGCAAATCGAATCCAAGTACTTATCAAAAAAGTAATCCACCACGACCAAGTGGGCTTCATCCCCGAGATGCAGGGGTGGTTCAACATACGTAAATCTATAAATGTAATTCACCACATAAATAGAAGCAAAAACAAAAACCATATGATACTCTCATTAGATGCAGAAAAAGCATTTGACAAAATTCAACACCCTTTTATGATAAAAACGCTTAACAAAATAGGCATTGATGGAACCTACCTAAAAATGATACAAGCCATATATGACAAACCCACAGCCAACATCATACTGAATGGGGAAAAACTGAAAGCACTCCCACTTAGAACTGGAACCAGACAGGGCTGCCCATTGTCTCCATTACTTTTCAACATAGTATTGGAAGTCCTTGCGAGAGCTATCAGGCAAGAGAGCACAATCAAGGGAGTCCAAATAGGGAAGGAAGAGATCAAACTCTCACTTTTTGCTGATGATATGATGTTATATCTGGAAAACCCCCAGGATTCAACCAAGAGACTCCTGGAATTGATTAACGAATACAGCAAAGTCTCAGGCTACAAAATTAATATACACAAATCAGAGGCATTTATATATGCCAATAACAGTCAATCGGAAAACCAAATTAAAGACTCAATACCCTTCAAAATAGCAACAAAGAAAATAAAATATCTAGGTATATATCTAACTAAAGAGGTAAAGGAACTCTATAAGGAAAACTATGAAACACTGAGAAAAGAAATAGCAGAACTTGCAAATAGATGGAAAAATATACCATGCTCGTGGATCGGAAGAATCAACATTGTTAAAATGTCTATACTACCCAAAGTGATCTACAAATTCAATGCAATCCCTATTAAATTACCAACATCATTCTTTACAGACATAGAGAAAATAATTATACACTTTGTATGGAATCAAAGAAGACCCCGTATAGCAAAAGCAATTTTAAGCAATAAAAACAAAATGGGAGGTATTAATTTGCCAGACCTCAAACTATACTACAAGGCCGTGGTTCTTAAAACAGCCTGGTATTGGCACAAGTGCAGGGACACAGACCAGTGGAACACAACAGAAAATCCAAATATAGAACCATCCTCATATAGTCACCTAATTTTTGACAAAGTGGGAAAGAATATACTCTGGGGACAAGAATCCCTATTCAACAAATGGGGCTGGGAGAATTGGTTAGCCACTTGCAGAAGACTGAAACAGGACCCACAGCTTTCACCTCTCACAAAAATCAAATCACGGTGGATAACAGACTTAAACCTTAGGCGTGATACAATCAGAATTCTAGAAGAAAATGTAGGAAAGACTCTTACAGACATTGGCCTAGGCAAAGAATTTATGAAGAAGACACCTAAGGCCATCACAGCAGCAACAAAAATAAATGAATGGGACATGATTAAATTAAAAAGCTTCTGCACAGCCAAAGAAACAGTCCAGAGAATAAACAGACCACCTACAGAATGGGAAAAAATTTTTGCATACTACACATCAGATAAAGGACTGATAACAAGAATCTATTTAGAACTCAGGAAAATCAGCAAGAAAAAATCAAGCAACCCTATCAAAAAGTGGGCAAAGGACATGAATAGAAATTTTTCAAAAGAAGATATAAAAATGGCTAACAAACATATGAAAAAGTGTTCAACATCTCTAATCATCAGGGAAATGCAAATCAAAACCACAATGAGATATCACCTAACCCCAGTGAGAATGGCCTTTATCAAAAAAACCCAAAACAACACATGTTGGCGTGGGTGTGGAGAGACAGGAACACTAATACACTGCTGGTGGGACTGCAAACCAGTGCAACCCCTGTGGAAAGCATTATGGAGGTATCTTAAACAGATTCAAGTAGACCTGCCATTTGACCCAGCAATCCCATTATTGGGCATATACCCAAAGGAAAAAAGGTCATTCTGTAACAAAGGCACGTGTACCCAAATGTTTATAGCAGCACAATTCACAATAGCAAAGATGTGGAAACAACCCAAATGCCCATCAATACATGATTGGATTAGTAAACTGTGGTATATGTATACCATGGAATATTACTCAGCTATAAGGAATGATGAAGACACGACATCTCTATGGTTCTCCTGGAGAGAGTTGGAACCCATTATATTAAGTGAAGTATCCCAAGAATGGAAAAACAAGCATCACATGTACTCACCAGAAAATTGGTTTCCCTGATCATCACCTAAATACAAATCTGGGAATGACACCAATTGGACATCAGACTGAGGTGGGGGGTGGGGGAGGGGATGGGGGTATGCCTACACAATGAGTGCATTGCGCACCGTTTGGGGAGTGGTAACACTTGAAGGTGCTGACTCGGGAAAGGGGGGGTGGGGAAAAAAATATGAAACTATTGTTTTTAACTTGCACTGTTCACTTAATAATTTATCATGAATATTTCCCATATTATTTCATATTATTGTACAAGAAATAATGTATACATTATGAGGACATACTGTATCTAACAAGATATACTGTTAAACTCGTTGATTCTGTAAAATTATATTGAAAAAAAAAATAAAAAAAAAAGAGAAAAAAAAAAAGGATAGGATTAGGGTTACGGGTTGGGCTTAGGTTTAGGGTTAAAGTTTACTGCTAGGGTTAGGGATAGGGTTCACGGTTAGCTTTAGGGGTTCTGGTTAGGGTTAGGTGTTAGGTTAGTGTCAGGGTTCGGTCTAGTCGTGAGGGTAAGGTTTAGGCTTAGCTTTAAGAGCTAGGGTTAGGTTTAATGGTTAGGATTAGGATTAGGGTTAAGGGTTAGGGTAAGGCTTAGGGGTTAGGGTGAAGGGTTAGGGTCAAGGGTTAGGGCTTTTGTTAGGCATAGCGTTGGGGTTAGAAGTAAGGGTTACTGTCAGTGTTAGGGTTGTAGGTAGGGTTACGGTTAGGGTTAGCGGTTTAGAATTAGGGTTAGGGATTAGGTGTCCCAGTGATGACTAGGAGATAGGGTTAGAATTATGGGATAGGGGTTGTTCTCAGGAAATGGGTTATGCATTAACGTTAGGATAAGAGGTTAAAGTTAGGCGCACGGTGAGGTTTACGTGTTAAGGGGAGAAATAGGAACAGGGTGGGGTGTTATGTTCAGGGTTAGGGTTATCTGTTAAAGGTATTGTTTATGCTTAGCGCACGGGCCCTGTCTGCATTAGGCGGGCGGGGGGAGTTTAGGGGGCAGGGATTGCACCCGGGAACCCACTCTATCATACTCTGGGTATGGGCCCGTGGGTTTCATGCAGGACACAGTGGTAGAGCCTCCTTTCACGCATGGCATGGGAGGATTGCAGGCTTTCTAAACTCTAAGAAAGCAAGAAGTCTGAGAATTAGATTTAGGGTTAGGATTATGGTTAGGGTTAAGGATGAAGTTTAGTGTTAGGGTGAGGGCTTAGGGTTAGGGATTAGGGTTAGGGTTAAAGGTTACTCTTCGGTTTAACGGTTACACTTTGGTTTAGGGTTGAGGTTTACGGTTAGGGTTAAGATGAGGGGTTAGGGTTTTGTACAGGGTTAGGGTTAAGTGTTAGGTTTAGGGTTGAAGATTAGGATTAGGGTTAGGATTAAAGTTTAGCGTGAGAGTTAACGCTTACGTTTAAGGTTAAGAGTTAGGGTTTAGGGTTAGAGTTATGTGCTATGGTTTGTGTTAGAGGTTAGGGTTAGGTTTATTGGTGACGGTTAGGGTTACGTTTAGGGGTTAGCATTAGGGTTAGGGTTAGGGTTAGGATTAACGGATAGGATTAGGGTTAAGTGTTGCGCTTAGGGTTAGGGTGTAGTGTTAGGGTTATCATTAAGGATTAGGGTTAGGGTCAGGGTTAAATGCTTGGGTGCGGGTAACGGTTAGGGTCAGGGTTAAGGTTCACTGATAGGGTTAGTGTTAAGGGTTACGGGTAAGTTTAGGGTTCAGGGTTAGAGTTAGCATTCGGGCTTAAGGTTAGGATTAGGCGGTAGGTTAGATTTAGGGTTAGATCTAGGTGTTAGGGTAAAGGCTAGCGTTAGGGTTAAGAGATAGGGTTAGCTTTAATTCTTAGGATTAGGGTTAGGGTTTGGGGTTAAAGTAAGTGTTAGGGGTTAGGTTTAAGGATCAAAGGTTAGGGTTATTTTTAGCTGTAGTGTTAGGGTTAGGGATAAGGGATCCCATTAGCATTAAGGGTCTTCCTTACTGTAGGGTTAAGGGTTAGGCTTAGAGTTAAAGGTTAAGGTTAGGGTCAGTGTTAAGATTTAGGGTGAGGGTTAACGGTTAGGGTAAAGGTTAAACATTAGGGTTAGGGATTAGTGATTAGTGTTTTCCGTTATTGTTAGGGTTAGCGGTTAGGAGTTAGTGTTTTATGAAGGGGTATGGTTAGAATTAGGATTGGGGTTAGAGTTAGGGTGAGGTATAGGGGTTAGGTTTAGGGGTTAGTTTTAGGGTAAAGGGATAGGATTAGGGTTACGGGTTGGGCTTAGGTTTAGGGTTAAAGTTTACTGCTAGGGTTAGGGATAGGGTTCAGGGTTAGCTTTAGGGGTTCTGGATAGGGTTAGGTGTTAAGTTAGTGTGAGGGTTAGGTCTAGTCGTGAGGGTAAGGTTTAGGGTTAGCTTTAAGAGCTAGGGTTCGGTTTAATGGTTAGGATTAGGATTAGTGTTAAGGGTTAGGGTAAGGCTTAGGGGTTAGGGTGAAGAGTTAGGGTCAAGGGTTAGGGTTTTTGTTAGGCATAGCGTTGGGTTTAAAAGTAAGGGTTATTGTCTGTGTTAGGGATCTAGGTAGGGTTACGGTTAGAGTTAGCGGTTTAGAATTAGGGTTAAGGATTAGGTGTCACAGTGATGACTAGGATATAGGGTTAGAATTATGGGATAGGGGTTGTTCTCAGGAAATGGGTTATGCATTAACGTTAGGATAAGAGGTTAATGTTAGGCGCAAAGTGAGGTTTACGTGTTAAGGGGAGAAATAGGAACAGGGTTGGGTGTTATGTTCAGGGTTAGGGTTATCTGTTAAAGGTATTGTTTATGCTTAGCGCACGGGCCCTGTCTGCATTAGGCGGGCGGGGTGAGTTTAGGGGGCTGGGATTGTACCCGGGAACCCACTCTATCATACTGTGGGTATGGGCCCGTGGGTTTCATGCAGGACACAGTGGTATAGCCTCCTTCCACGCATGGCATGGGAGGATTGCAGGCTTTCTAAAATCTAAGAAAGCAAGAAGTCTGAGAATTAGATTTAGGGTTAGGATTATGGTTAGGGTTAAGGATGAAGTTTAGTGTTAGGGTGAGGGCTTAGGGTTAGGGCTTAGGGTGAGGGTTAAAGGTTACTCTTAGGTTTAACGGTTACACTTTGGTTTAGGGATGAGGTTTACGGTTAGGGTTAAGATGAGGGGTTAGGGTTTGTTACAGGGTTGGGGTTAAGTGTTAGGTTTAGGGTTGAAGATTAGGATTAGGGTTAAGATTAAAGGTTAGCGTGAGAGTTAACGCTTAGGGTTAAGGTTAAGAGTTAGGGTTTCGGGTTAGGGTTAGGGTTAGGGTTAATTTTAGGGTTAGAGTTATGTGCTATGGTTTGTGTTAGAGGTTAGGATTAGGTTTACTGGTGACGGTTAGGGTTACGTTTAGGGGTTAGCATTAGGGTTAGGGTTAAGGGATAGGATTAGGGTTAAGTGTTGGGCTTAGGGTTAGAGTTTAGTGTTAGGGTTATCATTAAGGATTAGGGGTAGGGTCAGGGTTAAATGCTTGGGTGCGGGTAACGGTTAGGGTCAGGGTTAAGGTTCACGGATAGGGTTAGTGTTAAGGGTTACGGGTAGGTTTAGGGTTCAGGGTTAGAGTTAGCATTAGGGCTTAAGGTTAGGATTAGGCGGTAGGTTAGATTTAGGGTTAGATTTAGGCATTAGGGTTAGGGCTAGCGTTAGGGTTAAGAGATAGGGTTAGGTTTCATGCTTTGGATTAGGGATAGGGTTTGGGGTTAAAGTAAGTGTTAGGGGTTAGGTTTAAGGATCAAAGGTTAGGGTTATTTTTAGCTGTAGTGTTAGGGTTAGGGATAAGGGATGCCATTAGCATTACGGGTCTTCCTTACTGTAGGGTTAAGGGTTACGCTTAGAGTTAAAGGTTAAGGTTAGGGTCAGTGTTAAGATTTAGGGTGAGGGTTAACGGTTAGGGTAAAGGTTAAGCGTTAGGGTTAGGGATTAGTGATTAGGGTTTTTGGTTAGTGTTAGGGTTAGCGGTTAGGAGTTAGTGTTTTATGAAGGGGTATGGTTAGAATTAGGATTGGGGTTAGAGTTAGGGTGAGGTATAGGGGTTAGGTTTAGGGGTTAGTTTTAGGGTAAAAGGATAGGATTAGGGTTCGGGGTTGGGCTTAGGTTTAGGGTTAAAGTTTACTGCTAGGGTTAGGGATAGAGTTCAGGGTTAGCTTTAGGGGTTCTGGTTAGGGTTAGGTGTTAGGTTAGTGTCAGGGTTAGGTCTAGTCGTGAGGGTAAGGATTAGGGTTAGCTTTAAGAGCTAGGGTTAGGTTTAATGGTTAGGATTAGGATTAGGGTTAAGGGTTAGGGTAAGGCTTAGGGGTTAGTGTGAAGGGTTAGGGTCAAGGGTTAGGGTTTTTGTTAGGCATAGCGTTGGGGTTAGAAGTAAGGGTTACTGTCAGTGTTAGGGTTGTAGGTAGGGTTACGGTTAGGGTTAGCGGTTTAGAATTAGGGTTAGGGATTAGGTGTCACAGTGATGACTAGGAGATAGGGTTAGAATTATGGGATAGGGGTTGTTCTCAGGAAATGGGTTATGCATTAACGTTAGGATAAGAGGTTAAAGTTAGGCGCACGGTGAGGTTTACGTGTTAAGGGGAGAAATAGGAACAGGGTTGGGTGTTATGTTCAGGGTTAGGGTTATCTGTTAAAGGTATTGTTTATGCTTGGCGCACGGGCCCTGTCTGCATTAGGCGGGTGGGGGGAGTTTAGGGGGCTGGGATTGTACCCGGGAACCCACTCTATCATACTCTGGGTATGGGCCCGTGGGTTTCATGCAAGACACAGTGGTAGAGACTCCTTTCACGCATGGCATGGGAGGATTGCAGGCTTTCTAAACTCTAAGAAAGCAAGAAGTCTGAGAATTAGATTTAGGGTTAGGATTATGGTTAGGGTTAAGGATGAAGTTTAGTGTTAGGGTGAGGGCTTAGGGTTAGGGATTAGGGTTAGGGATAAAGGTTACTCTTAGGTTTAACGGTTACACTTTGGTTTCGGGTTGAGGTTTACGGTTAGGGTTAAGATGAGGGGTTAGGGGTAGGTACAGGGTTAGGGTTAAGTGTTAGGTTTAGGGTTGAAGATTAGGATTAGGGTTAGGATTAAAGGGTAGCGGGAGAGTTAACGCTTAGGGTTAAGGTTAAGAGTTAGGGTTTCGGGTTAGTGTTAGGGTTAGGGTTAGTTTTAGGGTTAGAGTTATGTGCTATGGTTTGTGTTAGAGGTAAGGGTTAGGTTTACTGGTGACGGTTAGGGTTACGTTTAGGGGTTAGCATTAGGGTTAGGATAAAAGGATAGGATTAGGGTTGAGTGTTGGGCTTAGGGTTAGGGTTTAGCGTTAGGGTAATCATTAAGGTTTAGGGGTAGGTTCAGGGTTAAATGCTTGGGTGCGGGTAATGGTTAGGGTCAGGGTTAACGTTCACGGATAGGGTTAGTGTTAAGAGTTACGGGTAGGTTTAGGGTTCAGGGTTAGTGTTAGCATTAGGGCTTAAGGTTAGGATTAGGCGGTAGGTTAGATTTAGGGTTAGATCTAGGCGTTAGGGTAAGGGCTAGCGTTAGGTTTAAGAGATAGGGTTAGGTTTGATGCTTAGGATTAGGGTTAGGGTTTGGGGTTAAAGTAAGTGTTAGGGGTTAGGTTTAAGGATCAAAGGTTAGGGTTATTTTTAGCTGTAGTGTTAGGATTAGGGATAAGGGATCCCATTAGAATTAGGGGTCTTCCTTACGGTAGGGTTAAGGGTTAGGCTTAGAGTTAAAGGTTAAGGTTAGGGTCAGTGTTAAGATTTAGGGTGAGGGTTAACGGTTAGGGTAAAGGTTAAGCGTTGGGGATAGGGATTAGTGATTAGGGTTTTTGATTAGTGTTAGGGTTAGCGGTTAGGAGTTAGTGTTTTATGAAGGGGTATGGTTAGAATTAGGATTGGGGTTAGAGTTAGGGTGATGTATAGGGGTTAGGTTTAGGGGTTAGTTTTAGGGTAAAAGGATAGGATTAGGGTTACGGGTTGGGCTTAGGTTTAGGGTTAAAGTTTACTGCTAGGGTTAAGGATAGGGTTCAGGGTTAGCTTTAGGGGTTCTGGTTAGGGTTAGGTGTTAGGTTAGTGTCAGGGTGAGGTCTAGTCGTGAGGGTAAGGTTTAGGGTTAGCTTTAAGAGCTAGGGTTAGGTTTAATGGTTAGGATTAGGATTAGGGTTAAGGGTTAGGGTAAGGCTTAGGGGTTAGGGTGAAGGGTTCGGGTCAAGGGTTAGGGTTTTTGTTAGGCATAGCGTTGGGGTTAGAAGTAAGGGTTACTGTCAGTGTTAGGGTTGTAGGTAGGGTTACGGTTAGGGTTAGCGGTTTAGAATTAGGGTTAGGGATTAGGTGTCACAGTGATGACTAGGAGATAGGGTTAGATAATGGGATAGGGTTGTTCTCAGGAAATGGGTTATGCATTAACGTTAGGATAAGAGGATAATGTTAGGCGCACGGTGAGGTTTACGTGTTAAGGGGAGAAATAGGAACAGGGTTGGGTGTTATGTTCAGGGTTAGGGTTATCTGTTAAATGTATTGTTTATGCTTAGCGCACAGGCCCTGTCTGCATTAGGCGGGCGGGGGGAGTTTAGGGGGCTGGGATTGTACCCGGGAACCCACTCTATCATACTCTGGGTATGGGCCCGTGGGTTTCATGCCGGACACAGTGGTAGAGCCTCCTTTCACGCATGGCATGGGAGGATTGCAGGCTTTCTAAACTCTAAGAAAGCAAGAAGTCTGAGAATTAGATTTAGGGTTAGGATTCTGGTTAGGGTTAAGGATGAAGTTTAGTGTTAGGGTGAGGGCTTAGGGTTAGGGATTAGGGTTAGGGTTAAAGGTTACTCTTAGGTTTAACGGTTACACTTTGGTTTAGGGTTGAGGTTTACGGTTAGGGTTAAGATGAGGGGTTAGGGTTAGGTACAGGGTTAGGGTTAAGTGTTAGGTTTAGGGTTGAAGATTAGGATTAGGGTTAGGATTAAAGTTTAGCGTGAGAGTTAACGCTTAGGATTAAGGTTAAGAGTTAGGGTTTAGGGTTAAGGTTAGGGTTTGTGTTAGTTTTAGGGTTAGAGTTATGTGCTATGCTTTGCGTTAGAGGTTAGGGTCAGGTTTACTGGTGACGGTTAGGGTTACGTTTAGGGGTTAGCATTAGGGTTAGGGTTATAGTTAAGGGATAGGATTAGGGTTAAGTGTTGGGCTTAGGGTTAGGGTTTAGTGTTAGGGTTATCATTAAGGATTAGGGGTAGGGTCAGGGTTAAATGCTTGGGTGCGGGTAATGGTTAGGGTCAGGTTTAAGGTTCACGGATAAGGTTAGTGTTAAGGGTTACGGGTAGGTTTAGGTTTCAGGGTTAGAGTTAGGATTAGGGCTTAAGGTTAGGATTAGACGGTAGGTTAGATTTAGGGTTAGATCTAGGCGTTCGGTTAAGGGCTAGAGTTAGTGTTAAGAGATAGGATTAGGTTTAATGCTTAGGATTAGGGTTAAAGTAAGTGTTAGGGGTTAGGTTTAAGGATCAAAGGTTAGGGTTATTTTTAGCTGTAGTGTTAGGGTTAGGGATAAGGGATCCCATTAGCATTAAGGGTCTTCCTTACTGTAGGGTTAAGGGTTAGGCTTAGAGTTAAAGGTTAAGGTTAGGGTCAGTGTTAAGATTTAGGGTGAGGGTTAACGGTTAGGGTAAAGGTTAAGCATTAGGGTTAGGGATTAGTGATTAGGGTTTTTGGTTAGTGTTAGGGTTAGCGGTTAGGAGTTAGTGTTTTATGAAGGGGTATGGTTAGAATTGGGATTGGGGTTAGAGTTAGGGTGAGGTATAGGGGTTAGGTTTAGGGGTTAGTTTTAGGGTAAAAGGATAGGATTAGGGTTACGGGTTGGGCTTAGATTTAGGGTTAAAATTTACTGCTAGGGTTAGGGATAGGTTTCAGGGTTAGCTTTAGGGGTTCTGGTTAGGGTTAGCTGTTAGGTTAGTGTCAGGGTTAGGTCTAGTCGTGAGGGTAAGGTTTAGGGTTAGCTTTAAGAGCTAGGGTTAGGTTTAATGGTTAGGATTAGGATTAGGGTTAAGGGTTAGGGTAAGGCTTAGGGGTTAGGGTGAAGGGTTAGGGTCAAGGGTTAGGGTTTTTGTTAGGCATAGCATTGGGGTTAGAAGTAAGGGTTACTGTCAGTGTTAGGGTTGTAGGTAGGGTTACGGTTAGGGTTAGCGGTTTAGAATTACGGTTAGGGATTAGGTGTCACAGTGATGACTAGGAGATAGGGTTAGAATAATGGGATACGGGTTGTTCTCAGGAAATGGGTTATGCATTAACTTTAGGATAAGAGGTTAAAGTTAGGCGCACGGTGAGGTTTACGTGTTAAGGGGAGAAATACTAACAGGGTTGGGTGTTATGTTCAGGGTTAGGGTTATCTGTTAAAGGTATTGTTTATGCTTAGCGCACGGGCCCTGTCTGCATTACGCGGGCGGGGGGAGTTTAGGGGCTGGGATTGTACCCGGGAACCCACTCTATCATACTCTGGGTATGGGCCCGTGGGTTTCATGCAGGACACAGTGGTAGAGACTCCTTTCACGCATGGCATGGGAGGATTGCAGGCTTTCTAAACTCTAAGAAAGCAAGAAGTCTGAGAATTAGATTTAGGGTTAGGATTATGGTTAGGGTTAAGGATGAAGTTTAGTGTTAGGGTGAGGGCTTAGGGTTAGGGATTAGGGTTAGGGTTCCAGCTTACTCTTAGGTTTAACGGTTACACTTTGGTTTAGGGTTCAGGTTTACGGTTAGGGTTAAGATGAGGGGTTAGGGTTTGGTACAGGGTTAGGGTTAAGTGTTAGTTTTAGGGTTGAGGATTAGGATTAGGGTTAGGATTAAAGGTTAGCGTGAGAGTTAACGCTTAGGGTTAAGGTTAAGAGTTAGGTTTTAGGGTTAGGGTTAGGGTTAGGGTTAGTTTTAGGGTTAGAGTTATGTGCTATGGTTTGTGTTAGAGGTTAGGGTTAGGTTTACTGGTGACGGTTAGGGTTACGTTTAGGGGTTAGCATTAGGGTTAGGGTTAGGGTTAAGGGATAGGATTAGGGTTAAGTGTTGGGCTTAGGGTTAGGGTTTAGTGTTAGGGTTATCATTAAGGATTAGGGGTAGTGTCAGGGTTCAATGCTTGGGTGCGGGTAATGGTTAGGGTCAGGGTTAAGGTTCACGGATAGGGTTAGTGTTAAGGTTTACGGGTAGGTTTAGGGTTCAGGGTTAGAGTTAGCATTAGGGCTTAAGTTTAGGATGAGGCGGTAGGTTAGATTTAGGGTTAGATCTAGGCGTTAGGGTAAGGGCTAGCGTTAGGGTTAAGAGATAGGGTTAGGTTTAATGCTTAGGATTAGGGTTAGGGTTTGGGGTTAAAGTAAGTGTTAGGGGTTAGGTTTAAGGATCCAAGGTTAGGGTTATTTTTAGCTGTAGTGTTAGGGTTAGGGATAAGGGATCCCATTAGCATTAAGTGTCTTCCTTACTGTAGGGTTAAGGGTTAGGCTTAGAGTTAAAGCTGAAGGTTAGGGTCAGAGTTAAGATTTAGGGTGAGGGTTAACGGTTAGGGTAAAGGTTAAGCGTTAGGGTTAGGGATTAGTGATTAGGGTTTTTGGTTAGTGTTAGGGTTAGCGGTTAGGAGTTAGTGTTTTCTGAAGGGGTATGGTTAGAATTAGGATTGGGGTTAGAGTTAGTGTGAGGTATAGGGGTTAGGTTTAGGGGTTAGTTTTAGGGTAAAAGGATAGGATTAGGGTTACGGGTTGGGCTTAGGTTTAGGGTTAAAGTTTACTGCTAGGGTTAGGGATAGGTTTCAGGGTTAGCTTTAGGGTTTCTGGTTAAGGTTAGGTGTTAGGTTAGTGTCAGGGTTAGGTCTAGTCGTGAGGGTAAGGTTTAGGGTTAGCTTTAAGAGCTAGGGTTAGGTTTAATGGTTAGGATTAGGATTAGGGTTAAGGGTTAGGGTAAGGCTTAGGGGTTAGGGTGAAGGGTTTGGGTCAAGGATTAGGGTTTGTGTTAGGCATAGCGTTGGGGTTAGAAGTAGGGGTTACTGTCAGTGTTAGGGTTGTAGGTAGGGTTACGGTTAGGGTTAGCGGTTTAGAATTAGGGTTAGGGATTAGGTGTCACAGTGATGACTAGGAGATAGGGTTAGAATTATGGGATAGGGGTTGTTCTCAGGAAATGGGTTTTGCATTAACGTTAGGATAAGAGGTTAAAGTTAGGCGCACGGTGAGGTTTACGTGTTAAGGGGAGAAATAGGAACAGGGTTGGGTGTTATGTTCAGGGTTAGGGTTATCTGTTAAAGGTATTGTTTATGCTTAGCGCACGGGCCCTGTCTGCATTAGGCGGGCGGGGGGAGTTAAGGGGGCTGGGATTGTACCCGGGAACCCACTCTATCATACTCTGGGTATGGGCCCGTGTGTTTCATGCAGGACACAGTGGTAGAGCCTCCTTTCACGCATGGCATGGGAGGATTGCAGGCTTTATAAACTCTAAGAAAGCAAGAAGTCTGTGAATTAGATTTAGGGTTAGGATTATGGTTAGGGTTAAGGATGAAGTTTAGTGTTAGGGTGAGGGCTTAGGGTTAGGGATTAGGGTTAGGATTAAAGGTTACTCTTAGGTTTAACGGTTACACTTTGGTTTAGGGTTGAGGTTTACGGTTAGGGTTAAGACGAGGGGTTAGGGTTTGGTACAGGGTTAGGGTTAAGTGTTAGGTTTAGGGTTGAAGATTAGGATTAGGGTTAGGATTAAAGGTTAGCGTGAAAGTTAACGCTTAGGTTTAAGGTTAAGAGTTAGGGTTTACTGGAAAGGACACAACAAAAATAGAGAACTACAGACCAATTTCCCTCATGAATATAGATGCAAAAATTTTCAATAAAATACTAGCAAATCGAATCCAAGTATTTATCAAAAAAGTAATCCACCACGACCAAGTGGGCTTCATCCCCGAGATGTATGGGTGGTTCAACATATGTAAATCTGTAAATGTAATTCACCACATAAATAGAAGCAAAAACAAAAACCATATGATACTCTCATTAGATGCAGAAAAAGCATTTGACAAAATTCAACACCCTTTTATGATAAAAACGCTTAACAAAATAGGCATTGATGGAACCTACCTAAAAATGATACAAGCCATATATGACAAACCCACAGCCAACATCATACTGAATGGGGAAAAACTGAAAGCACTCCCACTTAGAACTGGAACCAGACAGGGCTGCCCATTGTCTCCATTACTTTTCAACATAGTATTGGAAGTCCTTGCGAGAGCTATCAGGCAAGAGAGCACAATCAAGGGAGTCCAAATAGGGAAGGAAGAGATCAAACTCTCACTTTTTGCTGATGATATGATGTTATATCTGGAAAACCCCCAGGATTCAACCAAGAGACTCCTGGAATTGATTAACGAATACAGCAAAGTCTCAGGCTACAAAATTAATATACACAAATCAGAGGCATTTATATATGCCAATAACAGTCAATCGGAAAACCAAATTAAAGACTCAATACCCTTCAAAATAGCAACAAAGAAAATAAAATATCTAGGTATATATCTAACTAAAGAGGTAAAGGAACTCTATAAGGAAAACTATGAAACACTGAGAAAAGAAATAGCAGAACTTGCAAATAGATGGAAAAATATACCATGCTCGTGGATCGGAAGAATCAACATTGTTAAAATGTCTATACTACCCAAAGTGATCTACAGATTCGATGCAATCCCTATTAAATTACCAACATCATTCTTTACATAGAGAAAATAATTATACACTTTGTATGGAATCAAAGAAGACCCCGTATAGCAAAAGCAATTTTAAGCAACAAAAACAAAATGGGAGGTATTAATTTGCCAGACTTCAAACAATACTACAAGGCCGTGGTTCTTAAAACAGCCTGGTATTGGCACAAGTGCAGGGACACAGACCAGTGGAACACAACAGAAAATCCAAATATAGAACCATCCTCATATAGTCACCTAATTTTCGACAAAGCGGGAAAGAATATACCCTGGGGACAAGAATCCCTATTCAACAAATGGTGCTGGGAGAATTGGTTAGCCACTTGTAGAAGACTGAAACAGGACCCACAGCTTTCACCTCTCACAAAAATCAAATCACGGTGGATAACAGACTTAAACCTTAGGCGTGATACAATCAGAATTCTAGAAGAAAATGTAGGAAAGACTCTTACAGACATTGGCCTAGGCAAAGAATTTATGAAGAAGACCCCCAAGGCCATCACAGCAGCAACAAAAATAAATGAATGGGACATGATTAAATTAAAAAGCTTCTGCACAGCCAAAGAAACAGTCCAGAGAATAAACCGACCACCTACAAAATGGGAAAAAATTTTTGCATACTACACATCAGATAAAGGACTGATAACAAGAATCTATTTAGAACTCAGGAAAATCAGCAAGAAAAAATCAAGCAACCCTATCAAAAAGTGGGCAAAGGACATGAATAGAAATTTTTCAAAAGAAGATATAAAAATGGCTAACAAACATATGAAAAAGTGTTCAACATCTCTAATCATCAGGGAAATGCAAATCAAAACCACAATGAGATATCACCTAACCCCAGTGAGAATGGCCTTTATCAAAAAAACCCAAAACAACACATGTTGGCATGGGTGTGGAGAGACAGGAACACTCATACACTGCTGGTGGGACTGCAAACTAGTGCAACCCCTGTGGAAAGCATTATGGAGGTATCTTAAACAGATTCAAGTAGACCTGCCATTTGACCCAGCAATCCCATTACTGGGCATATACCCAAAGGAAAAAAGGTCATTCTGTAACAAAGGCACGTGTACCCAAATGTTTATAGCAGCACAATTCACAATAGCAAAGATGTGGAAAGAACTCAAATGCCCATCAATACATGATTGGATTAGTAAACTGTGGTATATGTATACCATGGAATACTACTCAGCTATAAGGAATGATGAAGACACGACATCTCTATGGTTCTCCTGGAGAGAGTTGGAACCCATTATATTAAGTGAAGTATCCCAAGAATGGAAAAACAAGCATCACATGTACTCACCAGAAAATTGGTTTCCCTGATCATCACCTAAATACAAATCTGGAAACGACACCAATAGGACATCAGACTGAGGTGGGGGGTGGGGGAGGGGATGGGGGTACGCCTACACAATGAGTGCATTGCGCACCGTTTGGGGAGTGGTAACACTTGAAGGTGCTGACTCGGGTAGGGGGGGTGGGGAAAAAAATATGAAACTATTGTTTTTAACTTGCACTGTTCACTTAATAATTTATCATGAATATTTCCCATATTATTTCATATCATTGTACAAGAAATAATGTATAAATTATGAGGACATACTGTATCTAACAAGATATACTGTTAGACTCTTTGATTTTATAAAATTAAATTAAAAAAAAAGAGTTAGGGTTTAGGGTTAGGGTTAGGGTTAGGGTTAGTTTTAGGGTTAGAGTTATGTGCTATGGTTTGTGTTAGAGGTTAGGGTTAGGTTTACTGGTCACAGTTAGGGTTACGTTTAGGGGTTAGCATTAGGGTTAGGGTTAAGGGATAGGATTAGGGTTAAGTGTTGGGCTTAGGGTTAGGGTTTAGTGTTAGGGTTAGCATTAAGGATTAGGGTTAGGGTCAGGGATAAATGCTTGGGTGCGGGTAATGGTTAGGGTCAGGGTTAAGGTTCACGGATAGGGTTAGGGTTAAGGTTTACGGGTAGATTTAGGGTTCAGGGTTAGAGTTAGCATTAGGGATTAAGGTTAGGATTAGGCGGTAGGTTAGATTTAGGGTTAGATCTAGGCGTTAGGGTAAGGGCTAGCGTTAGGGTTAAGAGATAGGGTTAGGTTTAATGGTTAGGATTAGGGTTAGGGTTTGGGGTTAAAGGAAGTGTTAGGGGTTAGGTTTCAGGATCAAAGGTTAGGGTTATTTTTAGCTGTAGTGTTAGGGTTAGGGATAAGGGATCCCATTAGCATTAAGGGTCTTCCTTACTGTAGGGTTAAGTGTTAGGCTTAGAGTTAAAGCTTAAGGTTAGGGTCAGTGTTAAGATTTAGGGTGAGGGTTAACGGTTAGGGTAAAGGTTAAGCGTTAGGGTTAGGGATTAGTGATTAGGGATTTTGGTTAGTGTTAGGGTTAGCGGTTAGGAGATAGTGTTTTATAAAGGGGTATGGTTAGAATTAGGATTGGGGTTAGAGTTAGGGTGAGGTATAGGGGTTAGGTTTATGGGTTAGTTTTAGGGTAAAAGGATAGGATTAGGGTTACGGGTTGGGCTTAGGTTTAGGGTTAAAGTTTACTGCTAGGGTTAGGGATAGGGTTCAGGGTTAGCTTTAGGGGTTCTGGTTAGGGTTAGGTGTTAGGTTAGTGTCAGGGTTAGGTCTAGTCGTGAGGGTAAGGTTTAGGGTTAGCTTTAAGAGCTAGGGTTAGGTTTAATGGTTAGGATTAGGATTAGGGTTAAAGGTTAGGGTAAGGCTTAGGGGTTAGGGTGAAGGGTTCGGGTCAAGGGTTAGGGTTTTTGTTAGGCATAGCGTTGGGGTTAGAAGTAAGGGTTACTGTCAGTGTTAGGGTTGTAGGTAGGGTTACGGTTAGGGTTAGCGGTTTAGAATTAGGGTTAGGGATTAGGTGTCACAGTGATGACTAGGAGATAGGGTTAGAATTATGGGATAGGGGTTGTTCTCAGGAAATGGGTTATGCATTAACGTTAGGATAAGAGGTTAAAGTTAGGCGCACGGTGAGGTTTACGTGTTACGGGGAGAAATAGGAACAGGGTTGGGTGTTATGTTCAGGGTTAGGGTTATCTGTTAAAGGTATTGTTTATGCTTAGCGCACGGGCCCTGTCTGCATTAGGCAGGCGGGGGGAGTTTAGGGGGCTGGGATTGTACCCGGGAACCCACTCTATCATACTCTGGGTATGGGCCCGTGGGTTTCATGCAGGACACAGTGGTAGAGCCTCCTTTCACGCATGGCATGGGAGGATTGCAGGCTTTCTAAACTCTAAGAAAGCAAGAAGTCTGAGAATTAGATTTAGGGTTAGGATTATGGTTAGGGTTAAGGATGAAGTTTAGTGTTAGGGTGAGGGCTTAGGGTTAGGGATTAGGGTTAGGGTTCCAGCTTACTCTTAGGTTTAACGGTTACACTTTGGTTTAGGGTTTAGGTTTACGGTTAGGGTTAAGATGAGGGGTTAGGGTTTGGTACAGGGTTAGGGTTAAGTGTTAGGTTTAGGGTTGAAGATTAGGATTAGGGTTAGGATTAAAGGTTAGCGTGAGAGTTAACGCTTAGGGTTAAGGTTAAGAGTTAGGGTTTAGGGTTAGGGTTAGTTTTAGGGTTAGAGTTATGTGCTATGGTTTGTGTTAGAGGTTAGGGTTAGGTTTACTGGTGACGGTTAGGGTTACGTTTAGGGGTTAGCATTAGGGTTAGGGTTAGGGTTAGGGTTAAGGGATAGGATTAGGGTTAAGTGTTGGGCTTAGGGTTAGGGTTTAGTGTTAGTGTTATCATTAAGGATTAGGGGTAGGGTCAGGGTTAAATGCTTGGGTGCGGGTAATGGTTAGGGTCAGGGTTAAGGTTCACGGATAGGGTTAGTGTTAAGGGTTACGGGTAGGTTTAGGGTTCAGGGTTAGAGTTAGCATTAGGGCTTAAGGTTAGGATGAGGCGGTAGGTTAGATTTAGGGTTAGATCTAGGCGTTAGGGTAAGGGCTAGAGTTAGGGTTAAGAGATAGGGTTAGGTTTAATGCTTTGGATTAGGGTTAGGGTTTGGGGTTAAAGTAAGTGTTAGGGGTTAGGTTTCAGGATCAAAGGTTAGGGTTATTTTTAGCTGTAGTGTTAGGGTTAGGGATAAGGGATCCCATTAGCATTAAGGGTCTTCCTTACTGTAGGGTTAAGGGTTAGGCTTAGAGTTAAAGGTTAAGGTTAGGGTCAGTGTTAAGATTTAGGGTGAGGGTTAACGGTTAGGGTAAAGGTTAAACATTAGGGTTAGGGATTAGTGATTAGGGTTTTTGGTTAGTGTTAGGGTTAGCGGTTAGGAGTTAGTGTTTTATGAAGGGGTATGGTTAGAATTAGGATTGGGGTTAGAGTTAGGGTGAGGTATAGGGGTTAGGTTTAGGGGTTAGTTTTAGGGTAAAAGGATAGGATTAGGGTTACGGGTTGGGCTTAGGTTTAGGGTTAAAGTTTACTGCTAGGGTTAGGGATAGGTTTCAGGGTTAGCTTTAGGGTTTCTGGTTAGGGTTAGGTGTTAGGTTAGTGTCAGGGTTAGGTCTAGTCGTGAGGGTAAGGTTTAGGGTTAGCTTTAAGAGCTAGGGTTAGGTTTAATGGTTAGGATTAGGATTAGGGTTAAGGGTTAGGGTAAGGCTTAGGGGTTAGGGTAAAGGGTTTGGGTCAAGGGTTAGGGTTTGTGTTAGGCATAGCGTTGGGGTTAGAAGTAAGCGTTACTGTCAGTGTTAGGGTTGTAGGTAGGGTTACGGTTAGGGTTAGCGGTTTAGAATTAGGGTTAGGGATTAGGTGTCACAGTGATGACTAGGAGATAGGGTTAGAATTATGGGATAGGGGTTGTCTCAGGAAATGGGTTATGCATTAACGTTAGGATAAGAGGTTAAAGTTAGGCGCACGGTGAGGTTTACGTGTTAAGGGGAGAAATAGGAACAGGGTTGGGTGTTATGTTCAGGGTTAGGGTTATCTGTTAAAGGTATTGTTTATGCTTAGCGCACGGGCCCTGTCTGCATTAGGCGGGCGGGGGGAGTTAAGGGGGCTGGGATTGTACCCGGGAACCCACTCTATCATACTCTGGGTATGGGCCCGTGGGTTTCATGCAGGACACAGTGGTAGAGCCTCCTTTCACGCATGGCATGGGAGGATTGCAGGCTTTCTAAACTCTAAGAAAGCAAGAAGTCTGTGAATTAGATTTAGGGTTAGGATTATGGTTAGGGTTAAGGATGAAGTTTAGTGTTAGGGTGAGGGCTTAGGGTTAGGGATTAGGGTTAGGATTAAAGGTTACTCTTAGGTTTAACGGTTACAATTTGGTTTAGGGTTGAGGTTTACGGTTAGGGTTAAGACGAGGGGTTAGGGTTTGGTACAGGGTTAGGGTTAAGTGTTAGGTTTAGGGTTGAAGTTTAGGATTAGGGTTAGGATTAAAGCTTAGCGTGAGTGTTAACGCTTAGGGTTAAGGTTAAGAGTTAGGGTTTACTGGAAAGGACACAACAAAAATAGAGAACTACAGACCAATTTCCCTCATGAATATAGATGCAAAAATTTTCAATAAAATACTAGCAAATCGAATCCAAGTATTTATCAAAAAAGTAATCCACCACGACCAAGTGGGCTTCATCCCCGAGATGCATGGGTGGTTCAACATATGTAAATCTATAAATGTAAATCACCACATAAATAGAAGCAAAAACAAAAACCATATGATACTCTCATTAGATGCAGAAAAAGCATTTGACAAAATTCAACACCCTTTTATGATAAAAACGCTTAACAAAATAGGCATTGATGGAACCTACCTAAAAATGATACAAGCCATATATGACAAACCCACAGCCAACATCATACTGAATGGGGAAAAACTGAAAGCACTCCCACTTAGAACTGGAACCAGACAGGGCTGCCCATTGTCTCCATTACTTTTCAACATAGTATTGGAAGTCCTTGCGAGAGCTATCAGGCAAGAGAGCACAATCAAGGGAGTCCAAATAGGGAAGGAAGAGATCAAACTCTCACTTTTTGCTGATGATATGATGTTATATCTGGAAAACCCCCAGGATTCAACCAAGAGACTCCTGGAATTGATTAACGAATACAGCAAAGTCTCAGGCTACAAAATTAATATACACAAATCAGAGGCATTTATATATGCCAATAACAGTCAATCGGAAAACCAAATTAAAGACTCAATACCCTTCAAAATAGCAACAAAGAAAATAAAATATCTAGGTATATATCTAACTAAAGAGGTAAAGGACCTGTATAAGGAAAACTATGAAACACTGAGAAAAGAAATAGCAGAACTTGCAAATAGATGGAAAAATATACCATGCTCGTGGATCGGAAGAATCAACATTGTTAAAATGTCTATACTACCCAAAGTGATCTACAGATTCGATGCAATCCCTATTAAATTACCAACATCATTCTTTACAGACATAGAGAAAATAATTATACACTTTGTATGGAATCAAAGAAGACCCCGTATAGCAAAAGCAATTTTAAGCAACAAAAACAAAATGGGAGGTATTAATTTGCCAGACTTCAAACAATACTACAAGGCCGTGGTTCTTAAAACAGCCTGGTATTGGCACAAGTGCAGGGACACAGACCAGTGGAACACAACAGAAAATCCAAATATAGAACCATCCTCATATAGTCACCTAATTTTTGACAAAGCGGGAAAGAATATACCCTGGGGACAAGAATCCCTATTCAACAAATGGTGCTGGGAGAATTGGTTAGCCACTTGTAGAAGACTGAAACAGGACCCACAGCTTTCACCTCTCACAAAAATCAAATCACGGTGGATAACAGACTTAAACCTTAGGCGTGATACAATCAGAATTCTAGAAGAAAATGTAGGAAAGACTCTTACAGACATTGGCCTAGGCAAAGAATTTATGAAGAAGACCCCCAAGGCCATCACAGCAGCAACAAAAATAAATGAATGGGACATGATTAAATTAAAAAGCTTCTGCACAGCCAAAGAAACAGTCCAGAGAATAAACCGACCACCTACAAAATGGGAAAAAATTTTTGCATACTACACATCAGATAAAGGACTGATAACAAGAATCTATTTAGAACTCAGGAAAATCAGCAAGAAAAAATCAAGCAACCCTATCAAAAAGTGGGCAAAGGACATGAATAGAAATTTTTCAAAAGAAGATATAAAAATGGCTAACAAACATATGAAAAAGTGTTCAACATCTCTAATCATCAGGGAAATGCAAATCAAAACCACAATGAGATATCACCTAACCCCAGTGAGAATGGCCTTTATCAAAAAAACCCAAAACAACACATGTTGGCATGGGTGTGGAGAGACAGGAACACTCATACACTGCTGGTGGGACTGCAAACTAGTGCAACCCCTGTGGAAAGCATTATGGAGGTATCTTAAACAGATTCAAGTAGACCTGCCATTTGACCCAGCAATCCCATTACTGGGCATATACCCAAAGGAAAAAAGGTCATTCTATAACAAAGGCACGTGTACCCAAATGTTTATAGCAGCACAATTCACAATAGCAAAGATGTGGAAAGAACTCAAATGCCCATCAATACATGATTGGATTAGTAAACTGTGGTATATGTATACCATGGAATACTACTCAGCTATAAGGAATGATGAAGACACGACATCTCTATGGTTCTCCTGGAGAGAGTTGGAACCCATTATATTAAGTGAAGTATCCCAAGAATGGAAAAACAAGCATCACATGTACTCACCAGAAAATTGGTTTCCCTGATCATCACCTAAATACAAATCTGGAAACGACACCAATAGGACATCAGACTGAGGTGGGGGGTGGGGGAGGGGATGGGGGTACGCCTACACAATGAGTGCATTGCGCACCGTTTGGGGAGTGGTAACACTTGAAGGTGCTGACTCGGGTAGGGGGGGTGGGGAAAAAATATGAAACTATTATTTTTAATTTGCACTGTTCACTTAATAATTTATCATGAATATTTCCCATATTATTTCATATCATTGTACAAGAAATAATGTATACATTATGAGGACATACTGTATCTAACAAGATATACTGTTAGACTCTTTGATTTTATAAAATTAAATTAAAAAAAAAGAGTTAGGGTTTAGGGTTAGGGTTAGGGTTACGGTTAGTTTTAGGGTTAGAGTTATGTGCTATGGTTTGTGTTAGAGGTTAGGGTTAGGTTTACTGGTCACAGTTAGGGTTACGTTTAGGGGTTAGCATTAGGGTTAGGGTTAAGGGATAGGATTAGGGTTAAGTGTTGGGCTTAGGGTTAGGGTTTAGTGTTAGGGTTAGCATTAAGGATTAGGGTTAGGGTCAGGGTTAAATGCTTGGGTGCGGGTAATGGTTAGGGTCAGGGTTAAGGTTCACGGATAGGGTTAGGGTTAAGGTTTATGGGTAGATTTAGCGTTCAGGGTTAGAGTTAGCATTAGGGATTAAGGTTAGGATTAGGCGGTAGGTTAGATTTAGGGTTAGATCTAGGCGTTAGGGTAAGGGCTAGCGTTAGGGTTAAGAGATAGGGTTAGGTTTAATGGTTAGGATTAGGGTTAGGGTTTGGGGTTAAAGTAAGTGTTAGGGGTTAGGTTTCAGGATCAAAGGTTAGGGTTATTTTTAGCTGTAGTGTTAGGGTTAGGGATAAGGGATCCCATTAGCATTAAGGGTCTTCCTTACTGTAGGGTTAAGGGTTAGGCTTAGAGTTAAAGGTTAAGGTTAGGGTCAGTGTTAAGATTTAGGGTGAGGGTTAACGGTTAGGGTAAAGTTTAAGCGTTAGGGTTAGGGATTAGTGATTAGGGATTTTGGTTAGTGTTAGGGTTAGCGGTTAGGAGATAGTGTTTTATAAAGGGGTATGGTTAGAATTAGGATTGGGGTTAGAGTTAGGGTGAGGTATAGGGGTTAGGTTTATGGGTTAGTTTTAGGGTAAAAGGATAGGATTAGGGTTACGGGTTGGGCTTAGGTTTAGGTTTAAAGTTTACTGCTAGGGTTAGGGATAGGGTTCAGGGTTAGCTTTAGGGGTTCTGGTTAGGGTTAGGTGTTAGGTTAGTGTCAGGGTTAGGTCTAGTCGTGAGGGTAAGGTTTAGGGTTAGCTTTAAGAGCTAGGGTTAGGTTTAATGGTTAGGATTAGGATTAGGGTTAAGGATTAGGGTAAGGCTTAGGGGTTAGGGTGAAGGGTTCGGGTCAAGGGTTAGGATTTTTGTTAGGCATAGCGTTGGGGTTAGAAGTAAGGGTTACTGTCAGTGTTAGGGTTGTAGGTAGGGTTACGGTTAGGGTTAGCGGTTTAGAATTAGGGGTAGGGATTAGGTGTCACAGTGATGACTAGGAGATAGGGTTAGAATTATGGGATAGGGGTTGTTCTCAGGAAATGGGTTATGCAATAACGTTAGGATAAGAGGTTAAAGTTAGGCGCACGGGGAGGTTTACGTGTTACGGGGAGAAATAGGAACAGGGTTGGGTGTTATGTTCAGGGTTAGGGTTATCTGTTAAAGGTATTGTTTATGCTTAGCGCACGGACCCTGTCTGCATTAGGCGGGCGGGGGGAGTTTAGGGGGCTGGGATTGTACCCGGGAACCCACTCTATCATACTCTGGGTATGGGCCCGTGGGTTTCATGCAGGACACAGTGGTAGAGCCTCCTTTCACGCATGGCATGGGAAGATTGCAGGCTTTCTAAACTCTAAGAAAGCAAGAAGTCTGAGAATTAGATTTAGGGTTAGGATTCTGGTTAGGGTTAAGGATGAAGTTTAGTGTTAGGGTGAGGGCTTAGGGTTAGGGATTAGGGTTAGGGTTCCAGCTTACTCTTAGGTTTAACGGTTACACTTTGGTTGAGGGTTTAGGTTTACGGTTAGGGTTAAGATGAGGGGTTAGGGTTTGGTACAGGGTTAGGGTTAAGTGTTAGGTTTAGGGTTGAAGATTAGGATTAGGGTTAGGATTAAAGGTTAGCGTGAGAGTTAACGCTTAGGGTTAAGGTTAAGAGTTAGGGTTTAGGGTTAGGGTTAGTTTTAGGGTTAGAGTTATGTGCTATGGTTTGTGTTAGAGGTTAGGGTTAGGTTTACTGGTGACGGTTAGGGTTACGTTTAGGGGTTAGCATTAGGGTTAGGGTTAGGGTTAGGGTTAAGGGATAGGATTAGGGTTAAGTGTTGGGCTTAGGGTTAGGGTTTAGTGTTAGGGTTATCATTAAGGATTAGGGGTAGGGTCAGGGTTAAATGCTTGGGTGCGGGTAATGTTTAGGGTCAGGGTTAAGGTTCACGGATAGGGTTAGTGTTAAGGGTTACGGGTAGGTTTAGGGTTCAGGGTTAGAGTTAGCATTAGGGCTTAAGGTTAGGATGAGGCGGTAGGTTAGATTTAGGGTTAGATCTAGGCGTTAGGGTAAGGGCTAGAGTTAGGGTTAAGAGATAGGGTTAGGTTTAATGCTTTGGATTAGGGTTAGGGTTTGGGGTTAAAGTAAGTGTTAGGGGTTAGGTTTAAGGATCAAAGGTTAGGGTTATTTTTAGCTGTAGTGTTAGGGTTAGGGATAAGGGATCCCATTAGCATTAAGGGTCTTCCTTACTGTAGGGTTAAGGGTTAGGCTTAGAGTTAAAGCTGAAGGTTAGGGTCAGTGTTAAGATTTAGGGTGAGGGTTAACGGTTAGGGTAAAGGTTAAGCGTTAGGGTTAGGGATTAGTGATTAGGGTTTTTGGTTAGTGTTAGGGTTAGCGGTTAGGAGTTAGTGTTTTATGAAGGGGTATGGTTAGAATTAGGATTGGGGTTAGAGTTAGGGTGAGGTATAGGGGTTAGGTTTAGGGGTTAGTTTTAGGGTAAAAGGATAGGATTAGGGTTACGGGTTGGGCTTAGGTTTAGGGTTAAAGTTTACTGCTAGGGTTAGGGATAGGTTTCAGGGTTAGCTTTAGGGTTTCTGGTTAGGGTTAGGTGTTAGGTTAGTGTCAGGGTTAGGTCTAGTCGTGAGGGTAAGGTTTAGGGTTAGCTTTAAGAGCTAGGGTTAGGTTTAATGTTTAGGATTAGGATTAGGGTTAAGGGTTAGGGTAAGGCTTAGGGGTTAGGGTGAAGGGTTCGTGTCAAGGGTTAGGGTTTGTGTTAGGCATAGCGTTGGGGTTAGAAGTAAGGGTTACTGTCAGTGTTAGGGTTGTAGGTAGGGTTTCGGTTAGGGTTAGCGGTTTAGAATTAGGGTTAGGGATTAGGTGTCACAGTGATGACTAGGAGATAGGGTTAGAATTATGGGATAGGGGTTGTCTCAGGAAATGGGTTATGCATTAACGTTAGGATAAGAGGTTAAAGTTAGGCGCACGGTGAGGTTTACGTGTTAAGGGGAGAAATAGGAACAGGGTTGGGTGTTATGTTCAGGGTTAGGGTTATCTGTTAAAGGTATTGTTTATGCTTAGCGCACGGGCCCTGTCTGCATTAGGCGGGCGGGGGGAGTTAAGGGGGCTGGGATTGTACCCGGGAACCCACTCTATCATACTCTGGGTATGGGCCCGTGGGTTTCATGCAGGACACAGTGGTAGAGCCTCCTTTCACGAATGGCATGGGAGGATTGCAGGCTTTCTAAACTCTAAGAAAGCAAGAAGTCCGTGAATTAGATTTAGGGTTAGGATTATGGTTAGGGTTAAGGATGAAGTTTAGTGTTAGGGTGAGGGCTTAGGGTTAGGTAATAGGGTTAGGGTTAAAGGTTACTCTTAGGTTTAACGGTTACACTTTGGTTTAGGGTTGAGGTTTACGGTTAGGGTTAAGATGAGGGGTTAGGGTTTGGTACAGGGTTAGGGTTAAGTGTTAGGTTTAGTGTTGAAGATTAGGATTACGGTTAGGATTAAAGGTTAGCGTGAGAGTTAACGCTTAGGGTTAAGGTTAAGAGTTAGGGTTTAGGGTTAGGGTTAGGGTTACTGTTAGTATTAGGGTTAGAGTTATGTGCTATGGTTTGTGTTAGAGGTTAGGGTTAGGTTTACTGGTCACGGTTAGGGTTACGTTTAGGGGGTAGCATTAGGGTTAGGGTTAGGATTAAGGGATAGGATTAGGGATAAGTGTTGGGCTTAGGGTTAGGGTTTAGTGTTATGGTTAGCATTAAGGATTAGGGTTAGGGTCAGGGTTAAATGCTTGGGTGCGGGTAATGGTTAGGGTCAGGGTGAAGGTTCACGGATAGGGTTAGTGTTAAGGGTTACGGGTAGGTTTAGGGTTCAGGGTTAGTGTTAGCATTAGGGCTTAAGGTTAGGATTAGGCGGTAGGTTAGATTTAGGGTTAGATCTAGGCGTTAGGGTAAGGGCTAGCGTTAGGGTTAAGAGATAGGGTTAGGTTTAATGCTTAGGATTAGGGTTAGGGTTTGGGGTTAAAGTAAGTGTTAGGGGTTAGGTTTAAGGATCCAAGGTTAGGGTTATTTCTAGCTGTAGTGTTAGGGTTAGGGATAAGGGATCCCATTAGCATTAAGGGTCTTCCTTACTGTAGGGTTAAGGGTTAGGCTTAGAGTTAAAGGTTAAGGTTAGGGTCAGTGTTAAGATTTAGGGTGAGGGTTAACGGTTAGGGTAAAGTTTAAGCGTTAGGGTTAGGGATTAGTGATTAGGGATTTTGGTTAGTGTTAGGGTTAGCGGTTAGGAGATAGTGTTTTATAAAGGGGTATGGTTAGAATTAGGATTGGGGTTAGAGTTAGGGTGAGGTATAGGGGTTAGGTTTATGGGTTAGTTTTAGGGTAAAAGGATAGGATTAGGGTTACGGGTTGGGCTTAGGTTTAGGTTTAAAGTTTACTGCTAGGGTTAAGGATAGGGTTCAGGGTTAGCTTTAGGGGTTCTGGTTAGGGTTAGGTGTTAGGTTAGTGTCAGGGTTAGGTCTAGTCGTGAGGGTAAGGTTTAGGGTTAGCTTTAAGAGCTAGGGTTAGGTTTAATGGTTAGGATTAGGATTAGGGTTAAGGATTAGGGTAAGGCTTAGGGGTTAGGGTGAAGGGTTCGGGTCAAGGGTTAGGATTTTTGTTAGGCATAGCGTTGGGGTTAGAAGTAAGGGTTACTGTCAGTGTTAGGGTTGTAGGTAGGGTTACGGTTAGGGTTAGCGGTTTAGAATTAGGGGTAGGGATTAGGTGTCACAGTGATGACTAGGAGATAGGGTTAGAATTATGGGATAGGGGTTGTTCTCAGGAAATGGGTTATGCAATAACGTTAGGATAAGAGGTTAAAGTTAGGCGCACGTGGAGGTTTACGTGTTACGGGGAGAAATAGGAACAGGGTTGGGTGTTATGTTCAGGGTTAGGGTTATCTGTTAAAGGTATTGTTTATGCTTAGCGCACGGGCCCTGTCTGCATTAGGCGGGCGGGGGGAGTTTAGGGGGCTGGGATTGTACCCGGGAACCCACTCTATCATACTCTGGGTATGGGCCCGTGGGTTTCATGCAGGACACAGTGGTAGAGCCTCCTTTCACGCATGGCATGGGAAGATTGCAGGCTTTCTAAACTCTAAGAAAGCAAGAAGTCTGAGAATTAGATTTAGGGTTAGGATTCTGGTTAGGGTTAAGGATGAAGTTTAGTGTTAGGGTGAGGGCTTAGGGTTAGGGATTAGGGTTAGGGTTCCAGCTTACTCTTAGGTTTAACGGTTACACTTTGGTTGAGGGTTTAGGTTTACGGTTAGGGTTAAGATGAGGGGTTAGGGTTTGGTACAGGGTTAGGGTTAAGTGTTACGTTTAGGGTTGAAGATTAGGATTAGGGTTAGGATTAAAGGTTAGCGTGAGAGTTAACGCTTAGGGTTAAGGTTAAGAGTTAGGGTTTAGGGTTAGGGTTAGTTTTAGGGTTAGAGTTATGTGCTATGGTTTGTGTTAGAGGTTAGGGTTAGGTTTACTGGTGACGGTTAGGGTTACGTTTAGGGGTTAGCATTAGGGTTAGGGTTAGGGTTAGGGTTAAGGGATAGGATTAGGGTTAAGTGTTGGGCTTAGGGTTAGGGTTTAGTGTTAGGGTTATCATTAAGGATTAGGGGTAGGGTCAGGGTTAAATGCTTGGGTGCGGGTAATGTTTAGGGTCAGGGTTAAGGTTCACGGATAGGGTTAGTGTTAAGGGTTACGGGTAGGTTTAGGGTTCAGGGTTAGAGTTAGCATTAGGGCTTAAGGTTAGGATGAGGCGGTAGGTTAGATTTAGGGTTAGATCTAGGCGTTAGGGTAAGGGCTAGAGTTAGGGTTAAGAGATAGGGTTAGGTTTAATGCTTTGGATTAGGGTTAGGGTTTGGGGTTAAAGTAAGTGTTAGGGGTTAGGTTTAAGGATCAAAGGTTAGGGTTATTTTTAGCTGTAGTGTTAGGGTTAGGGATAAGGGATCCCATTAGCATTAAGGGTCTTCCTTACTGTAGGGTTAAGGGTTAGGCTTAGAGTTAAAGCTGAAGGTTAGGGTCAGTGTTAAGATTTAGGGTGAGGGTTAACGGTTAGGGTAAAGGTTAAGCGTTAGGGTTAGGGATTAGTGATTAGGGTTTTTGGTTAGTGTTAGGGTTAGCGGTTAGGAGTTAGTGTTTTATGAAGGGGTATGGTTAGAATTAGGATTGGGGTTAGAGTTAGGGTGAGGTATAGGGGTTAGGTTTAGGGGTTAGTTTTAGGGTAAAAGGATAGGATTAGGGTTACGGGTTGGGCTTAGGTTTAGGGTTAAAGTTTACTGCTAGGGTTAGGGATAGGTTTCAGGGTTAGCTTTAGGGTTTCTGGTTAGGGTTAGGTGTTAGGTTAGTGTCAGGGTTAGGTCTAGTCGTGAGGGTAAGGTTTAGGGTTAGCTTTAAGATCTAGGGTTAGGTTTAATGGTTAGGATTAGGATTAGGGTTAAGGGTTAGGGTAAGGCTTAGGGGTTAGGGTGAAGGGTTCGGGTCAAGGGTTAGGGTTTGTGTTAGGCATAGCGTTGGGGTTAGAAGTAAGGGTTACTGTCAGTGTTAGGGTTGTAGGTAGGGTTACGGTTAGGGTTAGCGGTTTAGAATTAGGGTTAGGGATTAGGTGTCACAGTGATGACTAGGAGATAGGGTTAGAATTATGGGATAGGGGTTGTCTCAGGAAATGGGTTATGCATTAAAGTTAGGATAAGAGGTTAAAGTTAGGCGCACGGTGAGGTTTACGTGTTAAGGGGAGAAATAGGAACAGGGTTGGGTGTTATGTTCAGGGTTAGGGTTATCTGTTAAAGGTATTGTTTATGCTTAGCGCACGGGCCCTGTCTGCATTAGGCGGGCGGGGGGAGTTAAGGGGGCTGGGATTGTACCCGGGAACCCACTCTATCATACTCTGGGTATGGGCCCGTGGGTTTCATGCAGGACACAGTGGTAGAGCCTCCTTTCACGCATGGCATGGGAGGATTGCAGGCTTTCTAAACTCTAAGAAAGCAAGAAGTCCGTGAATTAGATTTAGGGTTAGGATTATGGTTAGGGTTAAGGATGAAGTTTAGTGTTAGGGTGAGGGCTTAGGGTTAGGTAATAGGGTTAGGGTTAAAGGTTACTCTTAGGTTTAACGGTTACACTTTGGTTTAGGGTTGAGGTTTACGGTTAGGGTTAAGATGAGGGGTTAGGGTTTGGTACAGGGTTAGGGTTAAGTGTTAGGTTTAGTGTTGAAGATTAGGATTACGGTTAGGATTAAAGGTTAGCGTGAGAGTTAACGCTTAGGGTTAAGGTTAAGAGTTAGGGTTTAGGGTTAGGGTTAGGGTTACTGTTAGTATTAGGGTTAGAGTTATGTGCTATGGTTTGTGTTAGAGGTTAGGGTTAGGTTTACTGGTCACGGTTAGGGTTACGTTTAGGGGGTAGCATTAGGGTTAGGGTTAGGATTAAGGGATAGGATTAGGGATAAGTGTTGGGCTTAGGGTTAGGGTTTAGTGTTATGGTTAGCATTAAGGATTAGGGTTAGGGTCAGGGTTAAATGCTTGGGTGCGGGTAATGGTTAGGGTCAGGGTGAAGGTTCACGGATAGGGTTAGTGTTAAGGGTTACGGGTAGGTTTAGGGTTCAGGGTTAGTGTTAGCATTAGGGCTTAAGGTTAGGATTAGGCGGTAGGTTAGATTTAGGGTTAGATCTAGGCGTTAGGGTAAGGGCTAGCGTTAGGGTTAAGAGATAGGGTTAGGTTTAATGCTTAGGATTAGGGTTAGGGTTTGGGGTTAAAGTAAGTGTTAGGGGTTAGGTTTAAGGATCCAAGGTTAGGGTTATTTCTAGCTGTAGTGTTAGGGTTAGGGATAAGGGATCCCATTAGCATTAAGGGTCTTCCTTACTGTAGGGTTAAGGGTTAGGCTTAGAGTTAAAGGTTAAGGTTAGGGTCAGTGTTAAGATTTAGGGTGAGGGTTAACGGTTAGGGTAAAGGTTAAGCGTTAGGGTTAGGGATTAGTGATTAGGGTTTTTGGTTAGTGTTAGGGTTAGCGGTTAGGAGTTAGTGTTTTATGAAGGGGTATGGTTAGAATTAGGATTGGGGTTAGAGTTAGGGTGAGGTATAGGGGTTAGGTTTAGGGGTTAGTTTTAGGGTAAAAGGATAGGATTAGGGTTACGGGTTGGGCTTAGGTTTGGGGTTAAAGTTTACTGCTAGGGTTAGGGATAGGGTTCAGGGTTAGCTTTAGGGGTTCTGGTTAGGGTTAGGTGTTAGGTTAGTGTCAGGGTTAGGTCTAGTCGTGAGGGTAAGGTTTAGGGTTAGCTTTAAGAGCTAGGGTTAGGTTTAATGGTTAGGATTAGGATTAGGGTTAAGGGTTAGGGTAAGTCTTAGGGGTTAGGGTGAAGGGTTAGGGTTTTTATTAGGCATAGCGTTGGGGTTAGAAGTAAGGGTTACTGTCAGTGTTAGGGTTGTAGGTAGGGTTACGGTTAGGGTTAGCGGTTTAGAATTAGGGTTAGGGATTAGGTGTCACAGTGATGACTAGGAGATAGGGTTAGAATTATGGGATGGGGTTGTTCTCAGGAAATGGGTTATGCATTAACGTTAGGATAAGAGGTTAAAGTTAGGCGCACGGTGAGGTTTACGTGTTAAGGGGAGAAATAGTTACAGGGTTGGGTGTTATGTTCAGGGTTAGGGTTATCTGTTAAAGGTATTGTTTATGGTTAGCGCACGGGCCCTGTCTACAATAGGCGGGCGGGGGGAGTTTAGGGGGCTGGGATTGTACCCGGGAACCCACTCTATCATACTCTGGGTATGGGCCCGTGGGTTTCATGCAGGACACAGTGGTAGAGCCTCCTTTCACGCATGGCATGGGAGGATGGCAGGCTTTCTAAACTCTAAGAAAGCAAGAAGTCTGAGAATTAGATTTAGGGGTAGGATTATGGTTAGGGTTAAGGATGAAGTTTAGTGTTAGGGTGAGGGCTTAGTGTTAGGGATTAGGGTTAGGGTTAAAGGCTACTCTTAGGTTTAACGGCTACACTTTGGTTTAGGGTTGAGGTTTACGGTTAGGGTTAAGATGAGGGGTTAGGGTTTGGTACAGGGTTAGGGTTAAGTGTTAGGTTTAGGGTTGAAGATTAGGATTAGGGTTAGGATTAAAGGTTAGCGTGAGAGTTAACGCTTAGGGTTAAGGTTAAGAGTTAGGGTTTAGGGTTAGGGTTGGGGTTAGGTTTAGTTTTAGGGTTAGAGTTATGTGCCATGGTTTGTGTTAGAGGTTAAGGTTAGGTTTACTGGTCACGGTTAGGGTTACGTTTAGGGGTTTGCGTTAGGGTTAGGGTTAAGGGATAGGATTAGGGTTAAGTGTTGGGCTTAGGGTTAGGGTTTAGTGTTAGTGTTATCATTAAGGATTAGGGGTAGGGTCAGGGTTAAATGCTTGGGTGCGGGTAATGGTTAGGGTCAGGGTTAAGGTTCACGGATAGGGTTAGTGTTAAGGGTTACGGGTAGGTTTAGGCTTCAGGGTTAGAGTTAGCATTAGGGCTTAAGGTTAGGATTAGGCGGTAGATTAGATTTAGGGTTAGATCTAGGAGTTAGGGTAAGGGCTAGCGTTAGGGTTCAGAGATAGGGTTAGGTTTAATGCTTAGGATTAGGGTTAGGGTTTGGGATTAATGTAAGTGTTAGGGGTTAGGTTTAAGGATCAAAGGTTAGGGTTATTTTTAGCTGTAGTGTTAGGGTTAGGGATAAGGGATCCCATTAGCATTAAGGGTCTTCCTTACTGTAGGGTTAAGGGTTAGGCTTAGAGTTAAAAGTTAAGGTTAGGGTCAGTGTTAAGATTTAGGGTGAGGGTTAACGGTTAGGGTAAAGGTTAAGCGTTAGGGTTAGGGATTAGTGATTAGGGTTTTGATTTGTGTTAGGTTAGCGTTTAGTGTTTTATGAAGGGGTATGGTTAGAATTAGGATTGGGGTTAGAGTTAGGGTGAGGTATAGGGGTTAGGTTTAGGGGTTAGTTTTAGGGTAAAAGGATAGGATTAGGGTTACGGGTTGGGCTTAGGTTTAGGGTTAAAGTTTACTGCTAGGGTTAGGGATAGGGTTCAGGGTTAGCTTTAGGGGTTCTGGTTAGGGTTAGGTGTTAGGTTAGTGTCAGGGTTAGGTCTAGTCGTGAGGGTAAGGTTTAGGGTTAGCTTTAAGAGCTAGGGTTAGGTTTAATGGTTAGGATTAGGATTAGGGTTAAGGGTTAGGGTAAGGCTTAGGGGTTAGGGTGAAGGGTTAGGGTCAAGGGTTAGGGTTTTTGTTAGGCATAGCGTTGGGGTTAGAAGTAAGGGTTACTGTCAGTGTTAGAGTTGTAGGTAGGGTTACGGTTAGGGTTAGCGGTTTGGAATTAGGGTTAGGGATTAGGTGTCACAGTGATGACTAGGAGATAGGGTTAGAATTATGGGATAGGGGTTGTTCTCAGGAAATGGGTTATGCATTAACGTTAGGATAAGAGGTTAAAGTTAGGCGCACGGTGAAGTTTACGTGTTAAGGGGAGAAATAGGAACAGGGTTGGGTGTTATGTTCAGGGTTAGGGTTATCTGTTAAAGGTATTGTTTATGTTAGCCCACGGGCCCTGTCTGCATTAGGCGGGCGGGGGGGAGTTTTGGGGGCTGGGATTGTACCCGGGAACCCACTCTATCATACTCTGGGTATGGGCCCGTGGGTTTCATGCAGGACACAGTGGTAGAGCCTCCTTTCACGCATGGCATGGGAGGATTGCAGGCTTTCTAAACTCTAAGAAAGCAAGAAGTCTGAGAATTAGATTTAGGGTTAGGATTCTGGTTAGGGTTAAGGATGAAGTTTAGTGTTAGGGTGAGGGCTTAGGGTTAGGGATTAGGGTTAGGGTTAAAGGTTACTCTTAGGTTTAACGGTTACACTTTGGTTTAGGGTTGAGGTTTACGGTTAGGGTTAAGATGAGGGGTTAGGTTTTGGTACAGGGTTAGGGTTAAGTGTAAGGTTTAGGGTGGAAGATTAGGATTAGGGTTAGGATTTTAGGATAGCGTGAGAGTTAACGCTTAGGGTTAAGGTTAAGAGTTAGGGTTTAGGGTTAGGTTTAGGGTTAGGGTTAGTTTTAGGGTTAGAGTTATGTGCTATCGTTTGTGTTAGAGGTTAGGGTTAGGTTTACTGATGACGGTTAGGGTTACATTTAGGGGTTAGCATTTGGGTTAGGGTTAGGTTTAGGGTTAAGGGATAGGATTACGGTTAAATGTTGGCCTTAGGGTTAGGGTTTAGTGTTAGGGTTATCATTAAGGACTAAGGGTAGGGTCAGGGTTAAATGCCTGGGTGCGGGTAATGGTTAGGGTCAGGGTTAAGGTTCACGGATAGGGTTAGTGTTAAGGGTTACGGGTAGGTTTAGGGTTCAGGGTTAGAGTTAGCATTAGGGCTTAAGGTTAGGATTAGGCGGTAGGTTCGATTTAGGGTTAGATCTAGGCGTTCGGGTAAGGGCTAGCGTTAGGGTTAAGACATAGGGTTAGGTTTAATGCTTAGGATTAGGGTTAGGGTTTGGGGTTAAAGTAAGTGTTAGGGGTTAGGTTTAAGGATGAAAGGTTACTGATATTTTTAGCTGTAGTGTTAGGGTTACGGAAAAGGGATCCCATTAGCATTAAGGGTCTTCCTTACTGTAGGGTTAAGGGTTAGGCTTAGAGTTAAAGGTTAAGGTTAGGGTCAGTGTTAAGATTTAGGGTGAGGGTTAACGGTTAGGGTAAAGGTTAAGCGTTAGTGTTAGGGATTAGTGATTAGGGTTTTTGGTTAGTGTTAGGGTTAGCGGTTAGGAGTTAGTGTTTTATGAAGGGGTATGGTTACAATTAGGATTGGGGTTAGAGGTAGGGTGAGGTATAGGGGTTAGGTATAGGGGTTAGTTTTAGGGTAAAAGGATAAGATTAGGGTTACGGGTTCGGCTTAGCTTTAGGGTTAAAGTTTACTGCTAGGGTTAGGGATAGGTTTCAGGCTCAGCTTTAGGGGTTCTGCTTAGGGTTAGGTGTTAGGTTAGTGTCAGGGTTAGGTCTAGTCGTGAGGGGAAGTTTCAGGGTTATCTTTAAGAGCTAGGGTTAGGTTTAATGGTTAGGATTAGGATTAGGGTTAAGGGTTAGGGTAAGGCTTAGGGGTTAGGGTGCAGGGTTAGGGTTTTTGTTAGGCATAGCGTTGGGGTTAGAAGTAAGGGTTACTGTCAGTGTTAGGGTTGTAGGTAGGGTTACGGTTAGGGTTAGCGGTTTAGAATTAGGGTTAGGGATTAGGTGTCACAGTGATGACTAGGAGATAGGGTTAGAATTATGGGATAGCGGTTGTTCTCAGGAAATGGGTTATGCATTAACGTTAGGATAAGAGGTTAAAGTTAGGCGCACGGGGAGGTTTACGTGTTAAGGGGAGAAATAGGAAAAGG
>NC_090991.1:57213345-57218345 GCF_041146395.1 Eulemur rufifrons
TTAGGGGTTAGTTTTAGGGTAAAAGGATAGGATTAGGGTTACGGGTTGGGCTTAGGTTTAGGGTTAAAGTTTACTGCTAGGGTTAGGGATAGGGTTCAGGGTTAGCTTTAGGGGTTCTGGTTAGGGTTAGGTGTTAGGTTAGTGTCAGGGTTAGGTCTAGTCATGAGGGTAAGGTTTAGGGTTAGCTTTAAGAGCTAGGGTTAGGTTTAATGGTTAGGATTAGATTAGGGTTAAGGGTTAGGGTAAGGCTTAGGGGTTAGGGGGAAGGGTTAGGGTCAAGGGTTAGGGTTTTTGTTAGGCATAGCGTTGGGGTTAGAAGTAAGGGTTACTGTCAGTGTTAGGGTTGTAGGTAGGGTTACGGTTAGGGTTAGCGGTTTAGAATTAGGGTTAGGGATTAGGTGTCACAGTGATGACTCGGAGATAGGGTTAGAATTATGGGATAGGGGTTGTTCTCAGGAAATGGGTTATGCATTAACGTTAGGATAAGAGGTTAAAGTTAGGCGCACGGGGAGGTTTACGTGTTAAGGGGAGAAATAGGAACAGGGTTGGGTGTTATGTTCAGGGTTAGGGTTATCTGTTAAAGGTATTGTTTATGCTTAGCGCACGGGCCCTGTCTGCATTAGGCGGGCGGGGGGAGTTTAGGGGGCTGGGATTGTACCCGGGAAGCCACTCTATCATACTCTGGGTATGGGCCCGTGGGTTTCATGCAGGACACAGTGGTAGAGCCTCCTTTCACGCATGGCATGGGAGGATTGCAGGCTTTCTAAACTCTAAGAAAGCAAGAAGTCTGAGAATTAGATTTAGGGTTAGGATTCTGGTTAGGTTTAAGGGTGAAGTTTAGTGTTAGGGTGAGGGCTTAGGGTTAGGGATTAGGGTTAGGGTTAAAGGTTACTCTTAGGTTTAACGGTTACAGTTCGGTTTCGGGTTGAGGTTTACGGTTAGGGTTAAGATGAGGGGTTAGGGTTTGGTAGACGTTTAGGGTTAAGTGTTAGGTTTAGGGTTGAAGATTAGGATTAGGGTTAGGATTAAAGGTTAGCGTGAGAGTTAACGCTTAGGGTTAAGGTTAAGAGTTAGGGTTTACGGTTAGGCTTAGGGTTAGATTTAGGGTTAGAGTTATGTGCTATGGTTTGTGTTAGGGGTTAGGGTTAGGTTTACTGTTCACGGTTAGGGTTGGGTTTAGGGGTTAGCATTAGGGTTAGGGATTAGGTTTAGGGTAAGGGTCTAGAGTTAATGTTGGGCTTTAGGCTCGGGGCTTAGGTTCAGGGTCAGGGGTTAGCGTTGGTGGTAGGGCTTAGCTTTAGCGGTCAGTTTAAGGTCACAGGACCTGGTTAATCTATGGTGAGAGGGGTGCGGTCGGAGTCACCACGAAAGCACAACATCATTCCCTGGGCCTTGGGACAGGACCTCCATGCAGGACTCAGGCGGAGCCTCATCTCACACATGGCATGGCTGTATTGTAGGCTTGCTTCACTCTGGAAATGGAAGTAGTGTGAGAATTATGGTTCGGGTTGGGGTTAGGGTTTTTCGTGTTAGGGGTTAGGTTTTGAGTCAGGGTTAGGTGCTAGGGATTAGTGGTTAGGTTTAGAGTTAGTGTTAGGGGTAAAGTGTTAAGTCTGGGTTAGGGGGCCAGGGTAAGGTTTAGGGTTGGAGTTAGCGTTAGGGTTAGGTGTTAGGGTTAAGGGATAGGGTTAGGATTCAGGGTGAGGGTTAGAGGGTTAACAGTTGGGGTTAGGCTTAGGGGTTAGGGATAGTGTTAGGGTTAAGGGTTAGGAGCTTGGTTCAGGTTTAAGGTTAGCATTAGGGGTTGGGGTTAGTGTTAACTGTAGGTCAGTGTTGGGGTTAGATCTCTAGGCATTAGGGTAAAGGTTAGGTTTAGGGTTAAGAGTTAGGGTTCTGTTTAATGGTTAGGATTGGGAATAGGGTTAAGGGTTAGGGTTAAGGTTAGGGGCTATGACGAATGATCAACGGTTAGGGTTACTTTTAGGCGTAGGGTTAGGGTAAGGGGTTAGGGTTAGTGTTAGTTTTGTTGGTCGGGTTAAGGTTAGGGTTGGCGTTTCAGAATTAGGGATTAGGTGTTACGGTTATAGCTAGGAGTTAGGGTTATAATGACGGTATAGGGCTTGTTCTCAGGGTGTCATGCATTAACGTTAAGATATGGGGTTAAAGTTAGGGTTATGGTGAGGTTTACCTGTTAAGGTGAGCAGTAGGATCAGGGTCAGGTGTTATGTTGTGGGTTAGGCATATGGGTGAGGCGTAGGTTTTATGCTTAGCACACGGGCCCTGTCTGCACTAGGCGGGCGGGGGAGTTTAGGGGGCTGGTATTGTACCCGGGAACCCACTGTATCATACTCTGGGTATGGGCCCGTGGGTTTCATGCAGGACACAGTGGTAGAGCCTCATTTCACGCATTGCATGGGAGGATTGCAGGCTTTCTAAACTCTAAGAAAGCAAGAAGTCTGAGAATTAGATTTAGGGTTAGGATTATGGTTAGGGTTAAGGATGAAGTTTAGTGTTAGGGTGAGGGCTTAGGGTTAGGGATTAGGGTTAGGGTTAAAGGTTACTCTTAGGTTTAACGGTTACACTTTGGTTTAGGGTTGAGGTTTACGGTTAGGGTTAAGATGAGGGGTTAGGGTTTGGTAGACGTTTAGGGTTAAGTGTTAGGTTTAGGGTTGAAGATTAGGATTAGGGTTAGGATTAAAGGTTAGCGTGAGAGGTAACGCTTAGGGTTAAGGTTAAGAGTTAGGGTTTACGGTTAGGCTTAGGGTTAGATTTAGGGTTAGAGTTATGTGCTATGGTTTGTGTTAGGGGTTAGGGTTAGGTTTACTGTTCACGGTTAGGGTTGGGTTTAGGGGTTAGCATTAGGGTTAGGGATTAGGTTTAGGGTAAGGGTCTAGAGTTAATGTTGGGCTTTAGGCTCGGGGCTTAGGTTCAGGGTCAGGGGTTAGCGTTGGTGGTAGGGCTTAGCTTTAGCTGTCAGTTTAAGGGCACAGGACCTGGTTAATCTATGGTGAGAGGGGTGCGGTCGGAGTCACCACGAAAGCACAACATCATTCCCTGGGCCTTGGGACAGGACCTCCATGCAGGACTCAGGCGGAGCCTCATCTCACACATGGCATGGCTGTATTGTAGGCTTGCTTCACTCTGGGAATGGAAGTAGTGTGAGAATTAGGGTTGGGGTTGGGGTTAGGGTTTTTCGTGTTAGGGGTTAGGTTTCGAGTCAGGGTTAGGTGCTAGGGGTTAGTGGTTAGGGTTAGAGTTAGTGTTAGGGGTAAGGTGTTAAGTCTGGGTTAGGGGGCCAGGGTAAGGTTTAGGGTTGGAGTTAGCGTTAGGTTTAGGGGTTAGGGTTAAGGGATAGGGTTAGGATTCAGGGTGTGGGGTAGAGGGTTAGCAGTTGGGGTTAGGCCTAGGGGTTAGGGATATTGTTAGGGTTAAGGGTTAGGAGCTTGGTTCAGGTTTAAGGTTAGCATTAGGGGTTGGGGTTAGTGTTAACTGTAGGTCAGTGTTGGGGTTAGATCTCTAGGCATTAGGGTAAAGGTTAGGGTTAGGGTTACGGGTTAGGGTTCTGTTTAATGGTTAGGATTGGAAATAGGGTTAAGGGTTAGGGTTAAGGTTAGGGGTTATGACTAAGGATCAACGGTTAGGGTTACTTTTAGGCGTAGGGTTAGGGTAAGGGGTTAGGGTTAGTGTTAGTGTTGTTGGTCGGGTTAAGGTTAGGGTTGGCGTTTCAGAATTAGGGATTAGGTGTTACGGTTATAGCTAGGAGTTAGGGTTATAATGACGGTATAGGGCTTGTTCTCAGGGTGTCATGCATTAACGTTAAGATATGGGGTTAAAGTTAGGGTTATGGTGAGGTTTACCTGTTAAGGTGAGCAGTAGGATCAGGGTTAGGTGTTATGTTGTGGGTTAGGCTTATGGGTGAGGGGTAGGGTTTATGCTTAGGTCACGGGCCCTGTATGCCCTAGGAGGCAAAGTTAGGTGTCTGGGATGGTCGCTGGGAACCCACTCTACCACACGCAGTGTATGGGCCTCTGGGTTTCATGCAGGACACTGTGGCAGAGCCTCCTTTCACGCATGGCGTGGGAGGATTGCAGGCTTTCTAAACTCTAAGAAAGCAAGAAGTCTGAGAATTAGATTTCGGGTTAGGGTTAGGGTTAGGGTTAAGGGATAGGATTAGGGTTAAGTGTTGGGCTTAGGGTTAGGGTTTAGTGTTAGGGTTATCATTAAGGATTAGGGTTAGGGTCAGGGTTAAATGCTTGGGTGCGGGTAATGGTTAGGGTCAGGGTTAAGGTTTACGGATAGGGTTCGTGTTAAGGGTTACGGGGTAGGTTTAGGGTTCAGGGTTAGCGTTAGCATTATTGCTTAAGGTTAGGATTAGGCGGGAGGTTAGATTTAGGGTTAGATCTAGGCGTTAGGGTAAGGGCTAGGGTTAGGGTTAAGAGATAGGGTTAGGTTTAATGCTTAGGATTAGGGTTAGAACTTGGGGTTAAAGTAAGTGTTAGAGGTTAGGTTTAAGGATCAAAGGTTAGGGTTATTTTTAGCCGTAGTGTTAGGGTTAGGGATAAGGGATACCATTAGCATTAAGGGTCTTCCTTACTGTAGGGTTAGGGGTTAGGCTTAGAGTTAAAGGTTAAGGTTAGGGTCAGTGTTAAGAATTAGGGTGAGGGTTAACGGTTAGGGTAAAGGTTAAGCGTTAGAGTTAAGGATTAGCGATTAGGGTTTTTGGTTAGTGTTAGGGTTAGAGGTTAGGAGTTCGTGTTTTATGAAGGGGTATGGTTAGATTTAGGATTCGGGTTAGAGTTAGGGTTAGGTATAGGGGTTAGGTTTAGGGGTTAGTTTTAGGGTAAAAGGATAGGATTAGGGTTATGGGTTGGGCTTAGGTTTAGGGTTAAAGTTTACTGCTAGGGTTAGGGATAGGGTTCAGGGTTAGCTTTAGGGTTTCTGGTTAGGATTAGGTGTTAGGTTAGTGTCAGGGTTAGGTCTAGACGTGAGGGTAAGGTTTA
>NC_090991.1:57230845-57275845 GCF_041146395.1 Eulemur rufifrons
GGGATAGGGTTCACGGTTAGCTTTAGGGGTTCTGGTTAGTGTTAGGTGCTAGGTTAGTGTCAGGGTTAGGTCTAGTCGTGAGGGTAAGGTTTAGGGTTAGCTTTAAGAGCTAGGGTTAGGTTTAATGGTTAGGATTAGGATTAGGGATAAGGGTTAGGGTAAGGCTTAGGGGTTAGGGTCAAGGGTTAGGGTGAAGGGTTAGGGTTTTTGTTAGGCATAGCGTTGGGGTTAGAAGTAAGGGTTACTGTCAGTGTTAGGGTTGTAGGTAGGGTTACGATTAGGGTTAGCGGTTTAGAATTAGGGTTAGGGATTAGGTGTCACAGTGATGACTAGGAGATAGGGTTAGAATTATGGGATAGGGGTTGTTCTCAGGAAATGGGTTATGCATTAACGTTAGGATAAGAGGTTAAAGTTAGGCGCACGGTGAGGTTTACGTGTTAAGGGGAGAAATAGGAACAGGGTTGGGTGTTATGTTCAGGGTTAGGGTTATCTGTTAAAGGTATTGTTTATGCTTAGCGCTTGGGCCCTGTCTGCATTGGGCGGGCGGGGGGATTTTAGGGGGCTGGGATTGTACCCGGGAACCCACTCTATCATACTCTGGGTATGGGCCCGAGGGTTGCATGCAGGACACAGTGGTAGAGCCTCCTTTCACGCATGGCATGGGAGGATTGCAGGCTTTCTAAACTCTAAGAAAGCAAGAAGTCTGAGAATTAGATTTAGGGTTAGGATTCTGGTTAGGGTTAAGGATGAAGTTTAGTGTTAGGGTGAGGGCTTATGGTTAGGGATTAGGGTTAGGGTAAAAGGTTACTCTTAGGTTTAACGGTTACACTTTGGTTTAGGGTTGAGGTTTACAGTTAGGGTTAAGATGAGGGGTTAGGGTTAGGTACAGAGTTAGGGTTAAGTGTTAGGTTTAGGGTTGAAGATTAGGATTAGGGTTAGGATTAAAGGTTAGCGTGAGAGTTAACGCTTAGGGTTAAGGTTAAGAGTTAGGGTTTAGGGTTAGGGTTCGGGTTAGGGTTAGTTTTAGTTTTAGAGTTATGTGCTATGGTTTCTCTTAGAGGTTAGGGTTAGGTTTACTGGTGACGGTTAGGGTTACGTTTAGGGGTTAGCATTAGGGTTAGGGTTAGGGTTAAGGGATAGGATTAGGGTTAATTGTTGGGCTTAGGTTTAGAGTTTAGTGTTAGGGTTAGCATTAAGGATTATTGTTAGGGTCAGGGTTAAATGCTTTGGTGCGGGTATTGGTTAAGGTCAGGGTTAAGGTTAACGGATAGGGATAGTGTTAAGGGTTACGGGTAGGTTTAGGGTTCTGGGTTAGAGTTAGCATTAGGGCTTAAGGTTAGGATTAGGCGTTAGGTTCGATTTAGGGTTAGATCTAGGCGTTAGGGTAAGGGCTAGCGTTAGGTTTAAGAGATAGGTTTAGGTTTAATGCTTAGGATTAGGGTTAGGGTTTGGGGTTAAAGTAAGTGTTAGGGGTTAGGTTTAAGGATCAAAGGTTAGGGTTATTTTTAGCTGTAGTGTTAGGGTTAGGGATAAGGGATCCCATTAGCATTAAGGGTCTTCCTTACTGTAGGGTTAAGGGTTAGGCTTAGAGTTAAAGGTTAAGGTTAGGGTCAGTGTTAAGATTTAGGGTGAGGGTTAACGGTTAGGGTAAAGGTTAAGTGTTAGGGTTAGGGATTAGTGATTAGGGTTTTTGGTTAGTGTTAGGGTTAGTGGTTAGGAGTTATTGTTTTATGAAGGGGTATGGTTAGAATTAGGATTGGGGTTAGAGTTAGGGTGAGGTATAGGGGTTAGGTTTAGGGGTTAGTTTTAGGGTAAAAGGATAGGATTAGGGTTACGGGTTGGGCTTAGGTTTAGGGTTAAAGTTTACTGCTAGGGTTAGGGATAGGGTTCAGGGTTAGCTTTAGGGGTTCTGGTTAGGGTTAGGTGTTAGGTTAGTGTCAGGGTTAGGTCTAGTCGTGAGGGTAAGGTTTAGGGTTAGCTTTAAGAGCTAGGGTTAGGTTTAATGGTTAGGATTAGGATTAGGGTTAAGTGTTAGGGTAAGGCTTAGGGGTTAGGGTGAAGGGTTAGGGTCAAGGGTTAGGGTTTTTGTTAGGCATAGAGTTGGGGTTAGAAGTAAGGGTTACTGTCAGTGTTAGGGTTGTAGGTAGGGTTACGGTTAGGGTTAGCGGTTTAGAATTAGGGTTAGGGATTAGGTGTCACAGTGATGACTAGGAGATAGGGTTAGAATTATGGGATAGGGGTTGTTCTCAGGAAATGGGTTATGCATTAACGTTAGGATAAGAGGTTAAAGTTAGGCGCACGGCGAGGTTTACGTGTTAAGGGGAGAAATAGGAACAGGGTTGGGTGTTATGTTCAGGGTTAGGGTTATCTGTTAAAGGTATTGTTTATGCTTAAGGCACGGGCCCTGTCTGCATTAGGCGGGCGGGGGGAGTTTAGGGGGCTGGGTTTGTACCCGAGAACCCACTCTATCATACTCTGGGTATCGGCCCGTGGGTTTCATGCAGGACACAGTGGTAGAGCCTCCTTTCACGCATGGCATGGGAGGATTGCAGGCTATCTAAACTCTAAGAAAGCAAGAAGTCTGAGAATTAGATTTAGGGTTAGGATTATGGTTAGGGTTAAGGATGAAATTTAGTGTTAGGGTGAGGGCTTAGGGTTAGGGATTAGGGTTAGGGTTAAAGGTTAGTCTTAGGTTTAACGGTTACACTTAGGTTTAGGGTTGAGGTTTACGGTTAGGGTTAAGATTAGGGGTTAGGGTTAGGTACAGGGTTAGGGTTAAGTGTTAGGTTTAGGGCTGAAGATTAGGTTTAGGGTTAGGATTAAAGGTTAGCATGAGAGTTAACGCTTAGGGATAAGGTTAAGAGTTAGGGTTTAGGGTTAGGGTTAGGGTTAGGGTTCGTTTTAGGGTTAGAGTTATGTGCTATGGTTTGTGTTAGAGGTTAGGGTTAGGTTTACTGGTCACGGTGAGGGTTACGTTTAGGGGTTAGCATTAGGTTTAGGGTTAAGGGATAGGATTAGGGTTAAGTGTTGGGCTTAGGGTTAGGGTTTAGTGTTAGGGTTAGCATTAAGAATTAGTGGTATGGTCACAGTTAAATGCTTGGGTGCGGGTAATGGTTAGGGTCAGGGTTAAGGTTGACGGATAGGGTTAGTGTTAAGGGTTACGGGTAGGTTTAGGGTTCAGGGTTATAGTTAGCATTAGGGCTTAAGGTGAGGATTAGGCGGTAGGTTAGATTTAGGGTTAGATCTAGGCATTAGTGTAAGGGCCAGAGTTAGGGTTAAGAGATAGGGTTAGGTTTAATGCTTAGGATTAGGGTTAGGGTTTGGGGTTAAAGTAAGTGTTAGGGGTTAGGTTTCAGGATCAAAGGTTAGGGTTATTTTTAGCTGTAGTGTTAGGGTTAGGGATAAGGGATCCCATTAGCATTAAGGGTCTTCCTTACTGTAGGGTTAAGTGTTAGGCTTAGAGTTAAAGGTTAATGTTAGGGTCAGTGTTAAGATTTACGGTGAGGGTTAACGGTTATGGTAAAGGTTAAGCGTTAGGGTTAGGGATTAGTGATTAGGGATTTTGGTTAGTGTTAGGGTTAGCGGTTAGGAGTCACTGTTTTATGAAGGGGTATGGTTAGAATTAGGATTGGGGTTAGAGTTAGGGTGAGGTATAGGGGTTAGGTTTAGGGGTTAGTTTTAGGGTAAAAGGATAGGATTAGGGTTACGGGTTGGGCTTAGGTTTAGGGTTAAGGTTTACTGCTAGGGTTAGAGATAGGGTTCAGGGTTAGCTTTAGGGGTTCTGGTTAGGGTTAGGTGTTAGGTTAGTGTCAGGGTTAGGTCTAGTCGTGAGGGTAAGGTTTAGGGTTAGCTTTAAGAGCTAGGGTTAGGTTTAATGGTTAGGATTAGGATTAGGGTTAAGGGTTAGGGTAAGGCTTAGGGGTTAGGGTGAAGGGTTAGGGTCAAGGGTTAGGGTTTTTGTTAGGCATAGCATTGGGGTTAGAAGTAAGGGTTACTGTCAGTGTTAGGGTTGTAGGTAGGGTTACGGTTAGGGTTAGCGGTTTAGAATTAGGGTTAGGGATTAGGTGTCACAGTGATGACTAGGAGATAGGGTTAGAATTATGGGATAGGGGTTGTTCTCAGGAAATGGGTTATGCATTAACGTTAGGATAAGAGGTTAAAGTTAGGCGCACGGTGAGGTTTACGTGTTAAGGGGAGAAATAGGAACAGGGTTGGGTGTTATTCAGGGTTAGGGTTATCTGTTAAAGGTATTGTTTATGCTTAGCGCACGGGCCCTGTCTGCATTAGGCGGGCGGGGGGAGTTTAGGGGGCTGGGATTGTACCCGGGAACCCACTCTATCATACTCTGGGTATGGGCCCGTGGGTTTCATGCAGGACACAGTGGTAGAGCCTCCTTTCACGCATGGCATGGGAGGATTGCAGGCTTTCTAAACTCTAAGAAAGCAAGAAGTCTGAGAATTAGATTTAGGGTTAGGATTATGGTTAGGGTTAAGGATGAAGTTTAGTGTTAGGGTGAGGGCTTAGGGTTAGGGATTAGGGTTAAGGTTAAAGGTTACTCTTAGGTTTAACGGTTACACTTTGGTTTAGTGTTGAGGTTTACCGTCAGGGCTAAGATGAGGGTTTAGGGTTAGGTACAGGGTTAGGGTTAAGTGTTAGGTTTAGGGTTGAAGATTAGGATTAGGGTTAGGATTAAAGGTTAGCGTGAGAGTTAACGCTTAGGGTTAAGGTTAAGAGTTAGGGTTTAGAGTTAGGTTTAAGGTTAGGGTTAGTTTTAGGTTTAGAGTTATGTGCTATGGTTTGTATTAGAAGTTAGGGTTAGGTTTACTGGTCACGGTGAGGGTTACATTTAGGGGTTAGCATTAGGGTTAGGGTTAAGGGATAGGATTAGGGTTAAGTGTTGGGCTTAGGGTTAGGGTTTAGTGTTAGGGTTATCATTAAGGATTAAGGTTAGGGTCAGGTTTAAATGCTTGGGTGCGGGTAATGTTTAGGGTCAGGGTTAAGGTTCAAGGATAGGGTTAGTGTTAAGGGTTACGGGTAGGTTTAGGGTTCAGGGATAGAGGTAGCATTAGGGCTTAAGGTTAGGATTAGGCGGTAGGTTAGATTTAGGGTTAGATCTAGGCGTTAGGTTAAGGGCTAGCGTTAGGGTTAAGAGATAGGATTAGGTTTAATGCTTAGGATTAGGGTTAGGGTTTGGGGTTAAAGTAAGTGTTAGGGGTTAGGTTTAAGGATCAAAGGTTAGGGTTATTTTTAGCTGTAGTGTTAGGGTTAGGGATAAGGGATCCCATTAGCATTAAGGGTCTTCCTTACTGTAGGGTTAAGGGTTAGGCTTAGAGTTAAAGGTGAAGGTTAGGGTCAGTGTTAAGATTTAGGGTGAGGGTTAACGGTTAGGGTAAAGGTTAAGCGTTAGGGTTAGGGATTAGTGATTAGGGTTTTTGGTTAGTGTTAGGGTTAGCGGTTAGGAGTTAGTGTTTTATGAAGGGGTATGGTTAGAATTAGGATTGGGGTTAGAGTTAGGGTGAGGTATAGGGGTTAGGTTTAGGGGTTAGTTTTAGGGTAAAAGGATAGGATTAGGGTTACGGGTTGGGCTTAGGTTTAGGGTTAGAGTTTACTGCTAGGGTTAGGGATAGGGATCAGGGTTAGCTTTAGGAGTTCTGGTTAGGGTTAGGTGTTAGGTTAGTGTCAGGGTTAGGTCTAGTCGTGAGGGTAAGGTTTAGGGTTAGCTTTAAGAGCTAGGGTTAGGTTTAATGGTTAGGATTAGGATTAGGGTTAAGGGTTAGGGTAATGCTTAGGGGTTAGGGTGAAGGGTTAGGGTCAAGGGTTAAAGTTTTTGTTAGACATAGCGTTGGGGTTAGACGTAAGGGTTACTGTCAGTGTTAGGGTTGTAGGTAGGGTTACCGTTAGGGTTAGCGGTTTAGAATTAGGGTTAGCGATTAGGTGTCACAGTGATGACTAGGAGATAGGGTTAGAATTATGGGATAGGGGTTGTTCTCAGGAAATGGGTTATGCATTAACGTTAGGATAAGAGGTTAAAGTTAGGCGCACGGTGAGGTTTACGTGTTAAGGGGAGAAATAGGAACAGGGTTGGGTGTTATGTTCAGGGTTAGGGTTATCTGTTAAAGGTATTGTTTATGCTTAGCGCACGGGCCCTGTCTGCGTTAGGCGGGTGGGGGGAGTTTAGGGGGCTGGGATTGCACCCGGGAACCCACTCTATCATACTCTGGGAATGGGCCCATGGTTTTCATGTAGGACACAGTGGTAGAGCCTCCTTTCACGCATGGCATGGGAGGATTGCAGGCTTTCTAAACTCTAAGAAAGCAAGAAGTCTGAGAATTAGATTTAGGGTTAGGATTCTGGTTAGGGTTAAGGATGAAGTTTAGTGTTAGGGTGAGGGCTTAGGGTTAGGGATTAGGGTTAGGGTTAAAGGTTACTCTTAGGTTTAACGGTTACACTTTGGTTTAGGGTTGAGGTTTACGGTTAGGGTTAAGATGAGGGGTTAGGGTTAGGTACAGGGTTAGGGTTAAGTGTTAGGTTTAGGGTTGAAGATTAGGATTAGGGATAGGATTAAAGTTTAGCGTGAGAGTTAACGCTTAGGGTTAAGGTTAAGAGTTAGGGTTTAGGGTTAGGTTTAGGGTTAGGGTTGGGGTTAGGGTAGGGGTAGGGTTACGGTTAGGGTAAGGGTAAGGTTAGGGTTAGGGTTAGGGCTTGGGGTTAGGGTTAGGGTTAGGGGTTATGGTTAGGGTTGGGGTTAGGGGGTTAGGGTTAGGATTAGGGTTAGGGGCTTAGGGTTAGTGTTAGGGTTGGGTTAGGGGTTACGGTTAGGGTTGGGTTAGGGGTTAGGGTTAGCGTTAGGGTTAGGGTAGGGTTAGGGTTAGGGTTAGGGGTTAGGGTTAGGGTTAGGGGTTAGGGTTAGGGTTAGGTGTTAGGGTTAGGCTTAGGGTTAGGGGTTGGGGGTAGCGGTAGGGTTAGGGTTAGGGGTTAGGGTTAGGGTTAGGGTTAGGTTTAGGGTTTCGGGTTGGGGTTGGGGTTGGGGTTAGGGTTAGGGGGTAGGGGTAGGCGTAAGGGTAGGGGTAGGGTTAGGGTTAGGGGGTTAGGGTTAGGGGGTTAGGGTTATGGTTAGGGGTTAGGGTTAGGGTTAGGGTTAGGGTAGGGATAGGGTAGGGGTAGGGTTAGGGTTAGGGTAGGGGTTAGGGTTGGGGTTAGGGTTAGGGTTAGGGGTTGGGTTTCGGTTTAGGGGTAGGGGTAGGGGTAGGGTTAGGGTTAGGGTTATGTGTTAGGGTTTGTGTTAGAGGTTAGGGTTAAGTTTACTCTTCGTGGTTAGGGTTACGTTTAGGGGTTAGCATTAGGGTTAGGGATTAGGTTTAGGGTAAGTGTTTAGAGTTAGTGTTGGGCTTTAGGCTCGGGGCTTAGGTTCAGGGTCAGAGGTTAGGGTTGGTGGTAGGGCTTAGATTTAGCGGTCAGTTTAAGGGCACAGGACCTGGTTAATCTACGGTGAGAGGGGTGTGGTCGGAGTCACCACGAAAGCACAACATCATTCCCTGGGCCTTGGGACAAAACCTACATGCAGGACTCAGGCAGAGCCTCATCTCACACATGGCATGGCTGTATTGTAGGCTTGCTTCACTCTGGGAATGGAAGTAGTGTGAGAATTAGGGTTAGGTTTGGGGTTAGGGGTTTCGAGTTAGGGGTTAGGTTTCGAGTCAGGGTCAGGTGCTAGGGATTAGTGGTTAGGTTTAGAGTTAGTGTTAGGGGTTAGGTGTTAAGTCTGGGTTGGGGGCCAGGGTTAGGTTTAGGGTTGGGGTTAGCGTTAGGGTTAGGGGTTAGGGTTAAGGGATAGGGTTAGGGTTAAGGGTTAGGCTTAGGGTTAGGGTTCAGGGTTAGGGTTAAGGTTTAGGGTTAGAGTCAGGGTTAAGTGTTAGGGTGAGGCTTAACAGTTAGGGTTAGGGTTGGGGGTTAGGAATAGGGTTAGGGTTAAGGGTTAGGTTTATGGTTCAGGTTTAAGGTTAGGATTAGGGGTTAGGGTTAGTGTTAACTGTAGGTCAGTGTTGGGGTTAGATCTCTAGGCATTAGCGTATAGGTTAGGGTTAGGGTTAAGTAAGGTTATGTTTAATGGTTAGGATTGGGATTAGCGTTAAGGGTTAGGGTTAAGCTTTAGGGGTTATGACTAAGGATCAATGGTTAGGGTTATTTTTAGGCGTAGGGTTAGGGTAAGGGTTTTAGGGTTAGTGTTAGTGTTGTCGGTAGGGTTAAGGTTAGGGTTGGCGTTTCAGAATTAGGGATTAGGTGTTATGGTTACGGCTAGGAGTTAGGGTTAGAATTACGGTATAGGGCTTGTTCTCAGGGTGTCATGCATTATCGTTAAGATAAGGGGTTAAGTTAGGGTTAGGGTGAGGTTTACGTGTTAAGGTGAGCAGTAGGATCAGGGTTAGGTGTTATGTTCTGGGTTAGGGTTATGGGTGTGGGGTAGGGTTTATGCTTAGGGCACGGGCCCTGTATGCACCAGGAGGCGAAGTTAGGGGTCTGTGATGGTCGCAGGGAGCCCACTCTATCGTACGCAGTGTATGGGCCTCTGGGTTTCATGCAGGACACTGTGGCAGAGCGGGCTTTCATGCATGGCTTAGTAGGATTGTAGGCTTTCAAAACTCTGAGAAAGCTAGTCTGAGAATTAGATTTAGGGTTAGGATTACGGTACGGTTTAGGGATGAAGATTAGTGATAGGGTGAGGGCTTAGGGTTAGGGGTTAGGGTTAGGGTTAGGGTTGTTGGCAGGGTGAAGGTTAGGGTTGGCATTTTAGAATTAGGGATGAGGTGTTACGGTTATGGCTAGGGGTTAGGATTAGAATTATGGGATAGGGCTTCTTCTCAGGGTGTTATGCATTAAGGTTAAGATAAGGGGATAAGTTAGGGTTACGGGGAGGTTTATGTTTTAAGGTGAGCAATAGGATCAGGGTCAGGTGCTATGTTCAGGGTGAGGGTTATCTGTTAGGGGTAGTGTTTATACTTAGCGTACAGGCCCTGTCTGCACTGGGCGGGGGGCTGGGGTTAGGGGGATGGGATTGTCCCCGGGAACCCACTCTATCATACGCTAGTTATGGGCTCCTGGTTTCATGCAAGAGAGAGCTGCAGAGCCCCCTTTTACTCATGGCATGGGAGGATTTTAGGCTTTCTAAACTCTAAGAAAGCAAGAAGTCCGAGAATTAGATTTAGGGGTAGGATTATGATAATGTTTAGGGTTAGGGTTAGTGTTAAGGTGGGGTCTTAGGGTTAGGGGTTAGGGTTAGAGGTTAGTGTTAGGTGTAACAGTTACAGTTAGGTTTATGGTTAAGTTTCAGGGTTAGGGTTAAGGTTTGGGTTTAGCGTTTGGCACAGGGTTAGGCTTCAGTGTTAGCTTTATGGTTAAAGATTAGGATTAGGGTTAGTGTGAGGGTTAATGGTAAGGGTCAAGATTAAGGGTTAGGGTTGGGGTTAGGGTTAGGTTTAGGGTTAGAGCTTAGGGTTAGGCTTAGGGTTAAGGGATAGGATTAGGGTTAAGTGTTGGGCTTATGGTTACGGTTAAAGTTTAGTGTTAGTGTTAATGTTTAGTGTTATGGTCCAGTTTAAGTGTTTGGGTGAGGGTTAACAGTTAGGATTAGGCTTAGGGGTTAGGGATATAGTGAAGGTTCAGTGTTAGGGTTAGGTTTAGGGTTCAGGGTTAGGGTTAGCTTTAGGGGTTATGGTTAGGGTTAGGTGTTAGGTTAGTGTCAGGGTTAGGTCTAGTCGTGAGGGTAAGGTTTAGGGTTAGCTTTAAGAGCTAGGGTTAGGTTTAATGGTTAGGATTAGGATTACGGTTAAAGATTAGGGTAATGCTTAGGGGTTAGGGTGAAGGGTGAAGGGTTAGGGATTTTGTTAGGCATAGCGTTGGGGTTAGAACTAAGGGTTCCTGTCAGTGTTAGGGTTGTAGGCAGCGTTACGGTTAGGCTTAGCGGTGGAGAATTAGGGTTAGGGATTAGGTGTTACAGTTATGACTAGGAGATAGGGTTAGAATTATGGGATAGGGGATGTTCTCAGGGAATGGGTTATGCATTAACGTTACGTTAAGAGGTTAAAGTTAGGCTCACGGTGAGGTTTACGTGTTAAGGGGAGAAATAGGAACAGGGTTAGGTGCCATGTTCAGGGTTAGGGTTATCTGTTAAAGGTATCATTTATGCTTAGCGCACGGGCCCTGTCGGCATTAAGCTGGGGGGAGGTTAGGGGGCTGGGATTGTCACCGGGAACCCACTGTATCGGACTCTGGGTATGGGCCCGTGGGTTTCATGCAGGACACAGTGGTAGAGCCTCCTTTCACACATGGCATGGGAGGATTGCAGGCTTTCTAAACTCTAAGAAAGCAAGAAGTCTGAGAATTAGATTTAGGGTTAGGATTATGGTTAGGGTTCAGGATGAAGTGTAGTGTTATGGTGAGGGGATAGGGTTACAGATTAGGGTTACGGTTTAAGGTTACTGTTAGGTTTAACGGTTACAGTTCGTTTTGGGGTTGAGGTTTGCGGATAGGGTTAAGATGAGGGGTTAGGTTTTGGTACAGGGTTAGGGTTGTGTTAGGTTTAGGTTTGAAGATTAGGATTAGAGTTAGGATTAAAGGTTAGCATGAGAGTTAACGGTTAAGATTAAGGTTAAGGGTTAGGGTTGGGGTTTAGGTTTAGGGTTAAGGGTTAGGGTTAGTTTTAGGGTTAGAGTTATGTGTTAGGGTTTGTGTTAGAGGTTAGGGTTAGGTTTACTGTCCACGGTTAGGGTTACGTTTAGGGGTTAGCATTAGGGTTAGGGATTAGGTTTAGGGTAAGGGTTTAGAGTTAGTGTTGGGCTTTAGGCTCGGGGCTTAGGTTCAGGGTCAGGGGTTAGGGTTGGTGGTAGAGCTTAGATTTAGCGGTCAGTTTAAGGGCACAGGACCTGGTTAATCTACGGTGAGAGGGGTGCGGTCGGAGTCACCACGAAAGCACAACATCATTCCCTGGGCCCTGGGACAAGACCTACATGCAGGACTCAGGCGGAGCCTCATCTCACACATGGCATTGCTGTATTGTAGGCTTGCTTCACTCGGGAATGGAAGTAGTGTGAGAATTAGGGTTAGGTTTGGGGTTAGGGGTTTCGAGTTAGGGGTTAGGTTTCGAGTCATGGTTAGGTGCTAGTGGTTAGGGGTAGAGTTAGTGTTACGGGGTCGGTGTTAATTCTGGGTTAGGGGGCCAGGGGTAGGTTTAGGGTTGGGGTTAGTGTTATCGTTAGCGGTTAGGGTTAATGGATAGGGTTAGGGTTAAGGGTAGGCTTAGGGTTAGGGTTCAGGGTTAGGGTTAAGGTTTAGGGTTAGGGTCAGGGTTAAGGGTTAGGGTTAGGGTTAGGGTGTTATGGTTAAGGATTATGTTTATTGTTCAGGTTTAAGGTTAGCATTATGGGTTTGTGTTACTTCTAACTGTAGGTCAGTGTTGGGGTTAGAACTCTAGGCATTAAAGTAAAGGTTAGAGTTAGGGTTAAGAGTTGGGGTTATGTTTAATGGTTAGGATTGGGATTAGGGTTAAGGGTTAGGGTTAAGGTTAGGGGTTATGACTAAGGATCAACGGTTACGGTTATTTTTAGGCGTAGGGTTAGGGTAAGGGGTTAGGGTTAGTGTTAGTGTTGTTGGTAGGGTTAAGGTTAGGGTTGGTGTTTCAGAATTAGAGATTAGGTGTTATGGTTATGGCTAGGAGTTAGGGTTAGAATTACAGTATAGGGCTTGTTCTCAGGGTGTCATGCATTAACGTTACGATATGGGGTTAAAATTAGGGTTAGGGTGAGGTTTACGTGTTAAGGTGAGCAGTAGGATCAGGGTTAGGTGTTATGTTCTGGGTTAGGGTTATGGGTGAGGGGTAGTGTTTATGCTTAGGGCATGGGCCCTGTATGCCCTAGGAATCGAAGTGAGGGGTCGGTTGTGGTCGCTGGGAACCCACTCTATCGTACGCTGTGTATGGGCCTCTGGGTTTCTTGCAGGACACTGTGGCAGAGCGGGCTTTCATGCATGGCTTAGTAGGATTGTAGGCTTTCAAAACTCTGAGAAAGCAAGAAGTCTGAGAATTAGATTTCGGGTTAGGATTACGGTACGGTTTAGGGATGAAGATTAGTGTTAGGGTGAGGGCTTAGGGTTAGAGGTTAGGGTTAGGGTTAGGGTTGTTTGTAGGGTGAAGTTTAGGGTTGCCATTTTAGAATTAGGGATGAGGTCTTATGGTTATGGCTGGGGATTAGGATTAGAATTATGGGATGGGGCTTCTTCTCAGGGTGTTATGCATTAAGGTTAAGATAAGGGGATAAGTTAGGGTTACGGGGAGGTTTATGTTTTAAGGTGAGCAATAGGATCAGGGTCAGGTGTTATATTCAGGGTGAGGGTTATCTGTTAGGGGTAGTGTTTATACTTAGCGTACAGGCCCTGTCTGCACTTGGCGGGGGGCTGGGGTTAGGGGGATGGGATTGTCCCCGGGAACCCACTCTATCTTACGCTGGATATGGGCTCCTGGGTTTCATGCAGGACACAGTGGTAGAGCCCCCTTTTACTCATGACATGGGAGGATTTTAGGCTTTCTAAACTCTGAGAAAGCAAGAAGTCTGACAATTAGATTTAGGGGTAGGATTATGGTAATGTTTAGCGAGGAAGATTAGTGTTAGGGTGGGCTCTTAGGGTTAGGGGTTAGGGTTTAAGGTTTGTGTTATTTTTAACAGTTACAGTTACGTTTATGGTTAAGTTTCAGGGTTAGGGTTAAGGTTTGGTTTTATCGTTTGTCACAGGGTTAGGCTTCAGTGTTAGCTTTATGGTTAAAGATTAGGATTAGGGTTAGGGTTAAGGGTTAGTGTGAGGGTTAATGGTAAGGTTCAAGATTAAGGGTTAGGGTTGGGCTTAGGGTTAGGAATAAGGCTTCATGTAACATTTAGGTTTAGAGTTAAGTGTTATGGTTATGGCTAGAGGTTAGGGTTAGGTTTAGGGTTCATGGTTAGGGTTACATTTAGGGGTTCGGGTTACGGGTTAAGTTTAGGGCGAGTGTTTAGTGTTACTGTTGGGCGTTAGGATAAGGGCCGAGGTTTAGGGTTAGGATTTAGGTTTAGTGTTAGGGCTTAGATTTAGTGGTTAGTTTAAGGGCACATGCTCTGTTTAATCTATGGTGGGAAGGGTGCAGACTGGGTCGCCTCAACACCACACCATCGTACTTGGGCCTTGGGCCCAGACCTACATGCAGGACTCAGGCAGAGCCTCTTCTCACTCGTGGCATGGCTCTATTGTAGGCTTGGTCAACTCTGAGAACGAAGGAAGTGTGAGAATTAGGGTTATGGTTAGGGTTATGTGTTTGGGGTTAGAGGTTTGGGTTTGAGTGAAGTTTAGTGGTTAGGAATTAGAAGTTAGGATTAGTGTGTCAGGGGTTAGGTGTTAGGTTTTTGTAAGGGGCTAGCGTTAGATTTAGGTTTAGGGTTAATGTTCAGGTGGGTTAGGGGTCAGCGTTAGGGTTAGGCTTACAAGATAGGATTAAGGTAAAGGGTGAAGGCTTAAGATTAGCAGTAAGGGTTAAGGTTAGGGTTAAGGGTTAGGGTTTCGGTCCAAGTTAAGGGTGAGAGTGAGGGTTAACAGTTGCGATTAGGGTAATGGTTTAGGGATAGTAATAGGTTTAAGGGATAGGGTTAGGGTTAGGTTTAGGGTTCGGGGTTAGGGTTAGCATTAGCGGTTAGGGTTAGGGTTAGGGGTTAGGGTTACAGTTAGGGTTAGGTCTAGGCATTATGGTAATGGTTCGTGTTAGGGTTAAGAATTAGGGTTATGTTTAATTGTTAGGATTATGATCAGGGTAATGGTTAGGGTTAGGGTTAGCGGTTAGAGTTAGGGTTAGTGTTAGGGTTGTTTGTAGGGTGAAGGTAATGTTTAGCAGTTTAGAATTAAGGTTAGGGATTAAGTGTTACGGTTATGCTAGGAGTTAGGCTTAGAATTAAGGGATAGGGTTTGTTCTTAGGGTAAGTGCTATGCAATAACATTAGGATAGGGGTTAAAGTTAGGGTTACAGTGAGGTTTACGTGTTAAGGTGAACAATAACATCAGGGTTAGGTGTTATGTTCAGGGTTAGGGTTATGGGTGAGGTGCAGGGTTTTTGCTTAGGGCATGGGCCCTGTCAGCACTAGCAGGGGGAGTTAGGGGGCTGTGATTGTCCCCGGGAACCCACTCTATTGTGCACAGAGTATGGGCTCCTGGGTTTCATGCAGGACACTGTGGCAGAGCCAGCTTTCACACATGGCTTTGGAGAATTGTAGGCTTTTAAAACTCTGAGATAGCAAGAAGTCTGAGAATTAGATTTAGGGTTAGGATTATGGTTAGGGTTAGGGATGAAGATTAGTCAGGGAGAGGGCTTAGGGTTAGGGCTTAAGCTTTGAGTGAGGATTAGGGGTTAGGGAGTAGGTGTTGGGTTTAGTGATAGGGTTAGGGCTTAGGGGTTAGGGTTGGGTTAGGGGCTAGGGTTAGATTTAGAGTGGGGTTAGGGTTAGCGTTATGGGTTAGGGTTAGGGTTAAGGGATAGGATAAGGGTTAAGCGTTAAGGCTTAGGGTTAGCGTTAAGTGTTAGGTTTAGTTTTAAGGGTTAGGGTTACAGTTCGAGTTAAGGGTTAGTGTGGGGTTAACGGTTAGGGCTAGGGTTATGGGTTAAGGATAGAGTTAGGTTTAAGGCTTAGGATTAGGGTTCAGTGTTAGGGTTAGCATTAGGGATTAGGGTTAGGGTTAGGGGTTACGTTTACTCTTAGGGTTAGGTCTAGGCATTAGGGTACGTGTTAGTGTTAGGCTTAAGAGTTAGGGTTAGGTTTAATTGTTAGGATTAGGATCAGGGTTAAGGGTTAGGGTTAAGTGTCAAGTGTTACGGTTATTTTTAGGTGTACGGTTAGGGTTAGCGGTTAGGGTTAGGGTTAGTTTGTAGGGATAAGGTAATGTTTAGCAGTTTTGAATTAGCCTTAGGGATTAGGTGTTACAATTGTGGCTAGGAGTTAGGGTTAGAATTAAGGGATACGGGTTGTTCTTAGGGTAAGTCTTATGCATTAACGTTAGGATAACAGGTTCAAGTTAGAGTTATGGTGAGGTTGATGTGTTAAGGTGAGCAATAGTATCAGGGTGAGCTGTGATGTTCAGGGTTAGGGTTATGGGTGAGGGGTAGTGTTTATGCTTATATCACGAGCCCTCTCTGCTCTAGGAGGGGGCTTAGAGGGCTGGGATAGATGCCGGAAGCCACTCTATCATACACTGGGTATGGGCCCCTTGGTTTCATGCCAGACACAGTGGCCAAGCCTCCTTCTACACATGGCATGGGAGGATTGTAGGCTTTGTAAACTCTGAGAAAGCAAGAAGTCTGAGAATTAAATTTAGGGCTAGGATTAGGGTTAGGGTTAGCAATATAGGTTACTGTTATGGTGAGGGCTTAGGGTTAGGGGTTTCAGTTAGGGTCAGGGTTAAAGGTTAGTGTTAGGTTTAACAGTTACAGTTAGGTTTAGGGTTAAGCTTTAAGGTTTAAGCTTAGGGTTAAGATTAGGGGTTAGGTTTTGGTACAGGGTAAGGGTTAAGTGCTAGGTTTAGGCTCAAAGATTAGGATTAGGGTTAGGGTTAAGGTTTAGTGTGAGGGTTAACGGTTAGGGTTAAGGTTAAGTGTTAGGTTTATGGGTTAGGGTTAGGGTTAAGTGTTCATGTTAGGTTTAGGGTTAGAGTTAAGTGTTATGGTTAGGGTTAGGGGTTTGGGTTAGGTTTAGGGTTCATGGTTAAGGTTACATTTAGGGGTTAGGTTTAGGGTAAGCGTTTAGTGTTAGTGTTGGGCATTAGGGTCAGGGCTTAGGTAGGGTTAGGGGTTAGGGTCAGTGTTTGGGCTTTGATTTGGCGGTTAGTTTAAGGGTACAGGACCTGTGTAATCTATGGTGAGAAGGGTGCAGAATGTTTCCATGCGACACTACACCATCGGATCCTGGGCCTTTGGCCCAGACCTACTTGCAGGACTCATGCGGAAACTCTACTCACGCATTGCATGGTTGTATTTTAGGCTTGGTTAACTCTGAGAATGGAAGTAGTGTGAGAAATAGGGTTATGGTTAGGGTTAAGGGTTTGGTGTTAGGGGTTAGGGTTCAAGTGAGGTTTAGTGGTTAGGGACTAGGATTTAGGGTTAGTGTTAGGGTTAGGGGTTAGTTTTGCGTTAGGGGCTAGGGTTAGATTTATGGTTCGGGTTAGTGTTAGGGTTAGGATTAGGCATCAGGGTTAGTGTTAGGGTTAAAGGATAGGATTGGCGTTAAGTGTTTAGGCTTAGGGTTTGTGTTAAGTGTTAGGGTTGGGGTTTAGGCTTAGGGTTACGGTTTGAGTTAAGCTCTAGGGTGAGGGTTAAAGATTAGGCTTAGGATTATTGGTTAGGGATAGAGTTATGTTTGAGGGTTAGGGATAGGGTTAGGTTTAGGGTTCAGTGTTAGGGTTAGCATTAGGGGTTAGGGTTAGGGTTAGGGGTTAGGTGTAGTGATGTATTAAGGGCTATGGTTAGAATTAGGATTGGGGTTAGTGTTAGGTTTAGGGTTAGGGGTTAGGTTTAGGGTTAAGGGATAGGATTATGGTTAAGGGTTGGGCGTAGCTTTAGGGTTAAGATTTAGTGTTAGGGTCCGGTTTAAGGGTTAGGGTGAGGGTTAACGGTTAGGGTTAGGGTTGGGGTTAGGGGTTAGGGATATAGTTAGTATTAAGTGTTAGAGTTAGGTTTAGGGTTCAGGGTTAGGGTTAGCTTTAGGGGTTATGATTAGGGTTAGGTGTTAGTTTAGTGTTAGTGTTAGGTCTAGGCGTCAGGGTAAGGTTTAGGGTTAGGGTTAAGAGCTAAGGTTGGGTTAGGGTTAGGGTTAGGGTTAGGAGTTAGGGTAAAGGGTCAAGGGTTAGCATTATTTTTAGCCATAGCTTTGGCGTTAGGAGTAAGGGTTAGGTTCAGTGTTAGGGTAACAGTAGGTTACCGTAACAGTAACTACGTAGGGTAACAGTTAGTGTTAGTGGTTTAGAATTAGGGTTAGGGATTAGTTGTCACAGTTATGACTAGGAGATAGGGTTAGAATTATGGGATAGGGGTTAATCTCAGGGTAAGTGTTATGCATTAACGTTAGGATAAGAGGTTAAAGTTCAGGTTACAGTGAGGTTTACATTCTAAGGTGAGCAATAGAATCAGGGTTAAATGTTATTTTCAGGGTTAGAGTTTTGGGTGAGGTGTAGAGTTTATGCTTAGGGCACGGGCCTTGTCTGCATTAGGCGGGGGGGGGGGGGTTAGGGGGCTGGGATTGTCACCAGGAACCCACTCTATCGTACTCTGGTTATGGGCCCCAGCGGTTCATTCAGGACACAGTGGAAGAGCCTCCTTTCACGCATGGCATGGGAGGATTGTAGGCTTTCTAAACTCTAAGAAAGCAAGAAGACTGAGAAGTAGATTTAGGGTTAGGGTTAGGGTTCGGGTTAAGGATCAAGGTTAGTATAGGGTGAAGGCTTAGAGTTAGGGGTTACGGGTAGCGTTACAGGTTACTCTTAGTTTTAACCATTACAGTTAGGTTCAGGGTTAAGGTTTATGGTTAGGTTTAAGGTTAGGGTTTAGGGTTTGGTACAGGATTAGGGTTAAATATTAGGTTTAGGGTTAAAGATTACGATTAAGGTTAGGTTTAAAGGTTAGTGTGAGGGTTAACAGTCAAGGTTAAAGTTAAGAGTTAGGGTTAGGGTTAGTGTTAGGATTAAGGGTTCATGTTAGGTTTAGGGTTAGAGTTAAGTGCTATGGTTAGCGCTCGAGGTTAGGGTTAGGTTTAGGGTTCACAGTTAGGGTTACGTTTAGAGGTTAGCATTAGGGTTAGGGATTAGCTTTAGGGTAAGAGTTTAGAGTTAGTGTTGGGCTTTAGGCTCAGGGCTTAGGTTTAGGGTCAGAGGTTAGGGTTGATGTTAGGGCTTAGATTTAGTGGTTAGTTTAAGGGCACAGGACCTGTTTATTCTACAGTGAGAGGGGTTAGGGTTAGGGTTAGGGTTGTCGTAGGGGTTAAGGTTAGATTTAACCTTGGGGTTAGTGTTAGGGTTAGGATTAGGGGGTTAGTGTTAGGGTTAGGGGTTAAAAACACCTACAGCCAGCCCTAACCCGATTTCTGACACTTCTTCCATTCTCAGAGTTAACCAAGCCTACAATACAGCCATGTCATGCGTGAGAAGAGGCTCCACCTGAGTCCTGTATGTAGGTCTTGGCCCAAGGCCCAGCGTACGGTGGTGTTGTGTCGCAGCGACCCTGTGCACCACTCTCACCATAGATTAAACAGGTCCTGTGCCCTTAAACTAACCGCTAAATCTCAGCCCTAACACTAATCCTAACCCCTAACCCTAAAAGTTATCCTTAACCCTACTGTTAACACTCAAACTAACCCTTAACTCTAACCCTTGTCATGATCTTTAACCCTAACCCTAACACTTAACCCTAACCTTGTACCAAACCATAACCCCTAAGCTTAACCCTAACCCTAAACCTAAACCCTAAGTCTAACTGTAACTGTTAAACCTAACAGTAACTTTTAACCCTAAAACTAACCGTATCCCCTTACCCGAAGCCCTCACCCTAAGATTAAACTTCATCCCTAACCATAACGATAATCCTAACCTTAAATCTAATTCTCAGACTTCTTACTTTCTTAGAGATTTGAAAGCTTACAAACCTCCTTTACCATGCGTGAAATCAGGCTCTGCCAGAGTGTCCTACAAGAAACCCATGGGCCCATACCCTGCATACGATAGAGTGGGTTTCTGGTGACAATCGCATCCCCCTCAATCCCATTCCTAGGGCAGACAGGGCCCATACCCTAAGCAAAACCCTACCCCTCACTCATAATTCTAACCCTGATCCTATTGCTCACCTTAACACATAAACCTCACCGTAAACCTAACTTTAACCACTTATCCTAACATTAATGCATAACACTTATGCTAAGAACAACCCCTATCACTTAATTCTAACCCTAACTCCTAGCCATAACAGTAACCCCTAATCCCTAACCCTAATTCTAACCACTAAACATTACCTTAACCCTACAAACAACCCTAATACTAACCCTAACCTTAAACGCTAACCCTAACCTTATCCCTAAACATAACCTTAAAAGTTTACCCTAAACCCTAACCCTATCCCCTAACCCTAAGCCTAACCCTTAATTCTGATCCTAATCCTAACAATTAAACCTAACCCTAACCCTTAACCCTAACACTAACCCTTACCTTAATGCCGAGACCTAATCTTAGCAGTAAAGCTACCTCTAACCCTAACCCTAGACCTTAAACCTAACACTATCCCTAACTTATAACCCTAACCCTAACTGTTAACCCTCACCCTAACCCTTAACTCGGACCATAACCCTAACCCTTAACCCTAACCCTATCCCTTAATGCTAACCCTAAGCCTTAACCCTTAACCCTAATCCTATCCCTTAACCCTAACCCTAACCCCTAACCCTAACCCTAACCCTAACCCCAACCCTAAATCTATCTCTAGTCCCTAACCCAACCCTAACCGTTAACCCCTAATGCTAACATTAACCCTAACCCCTAATCCCTAACACCTAACCCTCACGCGAACACTAACCCCTAACCCCAAACACCTAACCCTAATCATAACCATAATTCTCACACTTCCTCCATTCTCAGAGTTAGCCAAGCCTACAATAAAACCATGCCATGCGTGAGAAGAGGCTCTGCCTGAGACCTGCATGTAGGTCTGGGCCCAAGGCCTAGGGTACGATGGTGTGGTGTGGCGATGACCCATTCTGCACACTTCTCACCATAGATTACACAGGTCCTGTGCCCTTAAAATAACCTCTAAATCTAAGCCCTAACCCTAACTCTAACACTAACCCTTAACCCTAAACTTAAGCCCTGACCCTAACGCCCAACACTAACATTAAACCCTTACCCTAATCCTTACCCATAACCCTAATGCCTAAACGTAACCCTAACGATGAACCCTAAACCTAACCCTAACCCCAAACCCTAACCATAACACTTAACTCTAACCCTAAACCTAACACGAACACTTAAACCTAAACTTAACCACTAACCCTAACACTTAACCTTAACCCTAACCGTTAACTCTCACACTAACCCTTAAACCTAACCCTAATCGTAATCTTTAACCCTAAACCTAACAGTTAACCCTTACCCTGTACCAAAACCTAACCCCTAACCTTAACCTTAACCCTAACACTTGACCCTAAAGCTAACTGTAACCATTAAACCTAACACTAACCTTTAACCCTGACCGTAACTCTAACCCCTAACCCTAAGCCCTCACCCTAATGCTAAACTTTATCCTTAACACTAACCATAATCCTATCCCTAAATCTAATTCTCAGACTTCTTGCTTTCTCAGAGTTTAGAAAGCCTACAATCCTCCCATGCCATGCGTGAAAAGAGGCTCTGCCACTGTGTCCTGCATGAAACCCAGGGACCCATACCCAGTGTACGATAGAGAAAGTTCTCGGCCACAATCCTAGACCCCTAATCCTCCCGCCTAGTGCAGACAGGGCCCGTGCCCTAAGCATAAAAAGTACGCCTAACATATAACCCTAACCTTGAACGTAACACCTAACCCTGATCCTACTGCTCACCTTATCATGTAGACCACACTGTAACCCTAACTTTAACCGCATCTCCTAAAGTTAATGCATAACACTTACACTGAGAACAACGCCTATCCCATAATTCTAACCCTAAATCTTAGCCATAACCATAAAACCTAATCCCTAACCCTAATTCTAAACTGCTAACCCTAACCTTAACACTACCAACAACCCTAACACTAACCCTAACCCTAACCCTCACCCCTAATCCTACCTTATGCCTAAAAGTAACCCTAACTCCTAACCCTTATCCCTAACCAAAAGCCCTGTCCCTAACCATAAGACTTAAGTCTCACCCTTATACCCTAACCCTAATACGAATCCTTAAGCCTAATCCCCAATCCTAACAATTAACCTTAACCCTAACTGTTAACGCTCACCCTAACCCTTAAATCAGACCAAAACCCTAACATTTAACCCTAACCCTAATCCCTAATGCTACCCCTAAGCCTTAACCCTTTACCCTAATCCTATCCCTTAAGCCTAACCCTAACCCTAATTCCTAACCCTAACCATAATCCCTAACCCTAACCCTAACACTAACCCTAACTCTGAATCTAACCCTAGCCCCTAAACCAACACTAACCCCTAACCCCTAACCCTAACACTAACACTAACTCCTAATTTCTAACCCCTGAACCACACTCGAACCCTAACCCCTAACCCCAAACAATTAACCATAACCATAACCCTAATTCTCACACTTCCTCCATTTTCAGAGTTCACCAAGCCTACAATAGAGCCATGCCATGAGTGAGAAGAGGCTCCGCCTGAGTCCTGCATGTAGGTCTGGGCCCAAGGCCCAGGTACGATGGTGTGGTGTCAAGGGGACCAATTCTGCACCCTTCTCACCATAGATTAAACAGGTCCTGTGCCCTTAAACTAACCGCTAAATCTAAGCCCCAACACTAAACCTAAACGCTAACCCTAAACCTAAGCCCTTATCCTAATGCCCAACACTAACACCAAACACTCACCCTAAACCTAACCCGTAACCCTAACCCCTAAACGTAACCCTAACCATGCACCCTATATCTAACCCTAACCCCTAACCCTAACCATAACACTTAACTCTAACCCTAAACTAACATAAACCCTTAACACTAAACCTAATCCCTAACCCTCATGCTTAACCCTAACCGTTAATCCTCACACTTACCTTTAAACCTAACCCTAATTGTAATCTTTAACTCTAAACTTAACACTTAAACCTTAACCTGTACCAAAACCTATCCCCTAAACTGAACCCTAACACTAAACCTTAACGCTAAACCTAACTGTAACTGTTAAACCTAACACTGACCTTTAACTCTGACCCTAAACCTAACCCCTAACCCTAAGGCATCACCTTAACACTAAACTTCATCCCTAATTCTAACCATAATCCTAACCCTAAATCTAATTCTCAGACTTTTTCTTTCTCAGAGTTTAGAAAGCCTATAATCCTCCCATGCCATGTGTGAAAGGAGGCCCTGCCACTGTGTCCAGGGGCCAATACCCAGCATACGATAGAGTGATTTCCCGGCGAATATGCTAGCCCCCTAACCTCTCCGCCTAGTGCAGACAAGGCACGTGCCCTAAGCATAAACACAACCCCTAACCAATAACCCTAACCATAACTGTTAACTCTCACCCTAACATTTAACCCTGACACTAACCCTAACCCGTAAACCTATCCCTAAACCTTTACCCAAAGCCTAAGCCTTAACTCTAACACTATCATTTAACCCTAGCCCTAACCCCTAAATGTTACACTAACCATGAACCCTAAGCCTAACCGTAACCCCTAACACTAACCATAACACTTAACTGTAACCCTAAACCTAACAAGACCCCTTAACCCTAACACTAACCCCTAACCCTAGCCCTTAAACTTAACCCTAAACTTTTACCCTCACACTAACCTTTAACACTAACCATAATGCTAATCTTTAACCCTAAACCTAACACTTAACTCTTACCCTGTACGAAACCCTAACCCCTGACCTTAACCCTGACAATAAACCTTAACCCTAAACCTAACTTTAACCGTTAAAACTAACACTAACCTTAACCCTAACTCTATCCCTAACCCTTAACCCTAAGCCCTCACCCTAACACTAATCGTCATCCCTAATCCTAACCATAATCCTATCCCTAAATCTTAATCTCAGACGTCTTCCTCTCTCAGAGTTTAAAAAGCCCTCACCCTAAAATTTAACCCTAAACCTAACTGTAACTGTTTAAACTAACACTAATCTTTAACCATAACCCTAACCCTTAACCTGAACCCTAAGCCAAACTCTTAACCCTAATCCTATCCCTTAACCCTAACTCTAATCCCTAACTCGAACGCTAACACTAACCCCAACCCTAAACCTAACCCTAGCCCCTAACCCAACCCTCACCCCAACCCCTAACCCTAACACTAACCCTAACCCCTAATGCCTAACCCCTAACCCTCATTTGAACACTCTCTCCTAAACCCAAATCCCTAACCCTAACCATAACCCTAATTCTCACACTTCTTCCATTCTAAGAGTTAACCAAGCCTACAATACAACCATGCCATGCATGAGAACAGGCTCCCCCTGATTCCTGCATGTACGTCTGAGCCCAAGGCCCAGGGTACAATGCTGTGATTCCACACCCTTCTCACCATAGATTAAACAGGTCCTCTGACCTTAAACTAATCGCTAAATCTAAGTCCTAACACTAACCCCTACCCTAAACAGAAACCCTGACCCAAACTCCCTTCACTAACACTATACCCTTACACCAAACCTAACCCCTAAACCTAACCCCTAAACATAACCTTAACCATGAACCCTAAACCTGAACCTAAACCCTAACACTTAAGTGTAACCCTAAACCTAACACGAACCCCTAATCCTAACCCTAAACCCTAACCCTAACCCTTCACCTTAACCCTAACCGTTAACCCTCAGCTAACCCTTAAACCTAACACTAATCCTAATCTTTACCCCTAAGCCGAACACTTAACCCTAACCCTGTACCAAACCCTAATCCCTAACACTAAGCCCTCTCCCTAACACTAAACTTCATCCCTAACCCTAACCGTAATCCTAACCCTAAATCTAATTCTGAGACTTCTTGCTTTCTCAGAGTTTAGAAAGCCTACAATCCTCCCATGCCATGCATGAAAGGAGGCTCTGCCACTGTGCCCTGCATGAAACCCAGAGGCCCATATCCAGCATACGATAGAGTGGGTTCCTGGTGACAATCCCAGCCTCCGAGCCCCCCCACCTAGTGAAGACAGGGCCTGTGCCCTAAGCATAAACACTGCCCCTAACCCATAACCATAACCCTGATCATAACATCTGACCCTGATCCTATTGCTCACCTTAACATGTAAAACTCACCATAACCCTAACCCTAACCCCTTATCCTAACGTTAATGAATAATACTTACCCTGAGGACAACACCTATCCCATAATTCTAACCCTAACTCTTATTCATAACTGTAAAACCTAATACCTAATTGTAAGCTGCTAACCCTAAATTTAACCCTACCAACAGCCCTAACACTAACCCTAACCCTAACCCTTGATCCTTAAGCCTAAACCCTAACCCTAACCCTAACCCTAAGTATAAACTCTACCCCTCACCCATAACCCTAACCCTGAACATAAAACCTAACCCTGATCCTATTGCTCACCTTAACACGTAAAGCTCACCGTAACACTAACTTTAACCGCTTACCCTAACTTTAAGCATAAAACTGACCCTGAGACCAACCCCTATGCCATAATTCTAACCCTAATTCCTTACCATAACCATAACACCTAATCCCTAACCCTAATTCTAAACTGCTAAACCTAACCTTAAGCCTACAAAAAACCTTAACGGTAACACTAACCCTAACACCTAATCCTAACCCTGTGCCTGAAAATAAACCTAACCCTTAACCTTTAACCCTAATGCTAACCCATAACCCTAACCATAACACTTTAACCCTAAATCTAACACGAACGTTTAACACTAGCCCTAAACCCTAACCCTAACCCTTAAACACAAACCTAACCGTTAACACTCACACTAACCGTCAACCCTAATCCGAATTCTAATCTTTAACCCTAAACCTAACACTTAACCCTAACCCTGTACCAAACCCTAACCCCTAACCATAACCCTCACCCTAAAACGTAACCCTAAACCTAACTGTAACCGTTAAACCTAACTCTAACATTTAACCTTTACTCTACCCATAATCCCTAGCCCTAATCCCTCACCCTAGCACTAACCTCATTCCTAACCCTAACTATAATCCTAACCCTAAATCTAATTATCAGACTTCTTGCTTTCTCAGCGTTAGAAAGCCTACAATCCTCCCATGCCATGAATAAAAGGAGGCTCTACCACTGTGTCCTGCCGGAAACCCCAGTGCCCATACTCAGCATACACTAGAGTGGGTTCCCGACGACAATCGCAACCCCAAACCCCTCCCCCCCTGCCTAGTGCAGACAGGGCCCGAGTCGTAAGCATAAACCCTACCCCTCACCCCTAACCATAACCCTGAACATAACACCTGACCCTGATCCCATTGCTCACCTTAAAATGTAAATCTCACAATAACCCTAAATTTAACCCCTTATCATAACGTTAATGCATAACACTTACCCTGAGAACAACTCCTATCTCTGAATTCTAACCCTAACTCCAAGCCATAACCATAACACCTAATCCCTAATGCGAATTCTAAACTGCTAACCCTAACCTTAAACCTACCATCAAACCAAACATTACCCTAGCCCCTAACTTTAAAACTATGCCTAAAAATAACCCTAACACTTCACCCTTAATCCTAACCCCTAACTCTAACCCTAACCCTACCCCTAAGACCCTAACCATAACCCTAACTGTTAACCCTCACCCTAACACGTAACCCTGAACTTAACCCTAAACCTTAACACTAACCCTTAACCCTAACCCTAAGCCAAACCCTTAACCATAATCCTATCCTTTAACCCTAAATGCTAACCCTAATATTAACCCCAACCCTAAACCTAACCCTAGCACCCTAACCCAAACCCAACAACTAACCCCTATCCCTAACACTAACCCTAACTCCTAATCCCTAGGACCTAACCCTGACTCGAACCATAATCCCAAACTCCAAACCCCTAACCCAAACCCTAACCCTGATTCTCACACTACTTCCATTCTCAGAGTGAAGCAAGCCTACAATACAGCTATACTATGCGTGAGATGAGGCTCCACCTGAGTCCTGCATGTAGGTCCTTTCCCAAGGATCAGGGAACGATTTTGTACTTTCGTGGAGACTCCGACAGCACCCTTCTCACCGTAAATAAAACAGGTCCTGTGCCCTTAAACTAAAAGCTAAATCTCAGCCCTAACACTAACACTAACCCCTAACCGTAAACATAAGCTCCGACCGTAACGCTGAACACGAACTCTAAAACCTTACCCTAAACCTAATCCCTAACCCTAACACTAACCCATAAACATAACACTAACCATGAACCCTAAACCTAACCCTAACCATAACACTTAACGCTAACCCTAAAGCCTACACGAAGACTTATTCCTAACACTAACAAAAACCCTAGCCCTTAGTCTTGATCCTTATCATTAACCCTCACACTAGCCCTTAACCCTAACCCTAATCCTAATCTTTAACCCTAAAGCTAAAACTTAAGCCTAACACTGTACCAAACGCTAAACCTTAACCTTAACCCTAACCCTAAAACATAACCATAAACCTGACTGTAACGGTTAAACCTAACACTAACCTTTAACCCTAACCACTGACCTTAAGAACGCACCCTAACACTAACCTTCATCCCTAAACATTACCATAAACCTACCCCTAAATCTAATTCTCAGACTTCTTGCTTTCTCAGAGTTTAGAAAGCCTACAATTCTCCCATGTCATGAGTAAAAGGAGGCTCTGCCACTGTGTCCTGCAAGAAACCCGGGGGCCCATAACTAGTGCATGATAGAGCGGGTTCCCAGTGGCAATCCTAGTCCCTAACCCCCCCCTCCTGGTGAAGACAGGGCCCGTGCGCTAAGCAAAAACACTATCCCTAACAGATAACCCTAACACCAAACATAAAACCTAACCCTGATCCTGTTGCTCACCTTAAAACATCAACCTAACCATAACACTAATTTATCCCCTTATGTTAACGTTAATGCATAGCACCCAAAGAAGAAGCCCTATCCCATAATTCTAAACCTAATCCCTAGCCATAACCATAACACCTCATCCATATTCTAAAGTGCCAACCCTAAACTTCAACCTACCATCAACCCTAACCCTAACCCTAACCCTTAACCCTAAGCCCTCACCCTAACACTAATCTTCATCCCTAAACCGTGCCGTAATCCTAACCCGAAATCTAATTCTCAGACTTCTTGCTTTCTCAGAGTTTTGAAAGCCTACAATCCTACTAAGCCATGCATGAAAGCCCGCTCTGCGACAGTGTCCTGCAGGAAACCAGAGGCCCATACACTGCATACGATAGAGTAGGTTACCAGCGACCATCACAGACCCCTATCTTTGCCTCCTAGTGCATACAGGGCCCGTGCCCAGAGCATAAACCCTACCCCTCACCCATAAGACTAACCCAGAACATAACACCTAACCCTGATCATACTGCTCACCTTAAGAGGTAAAGCTCACCATAACCCTAACTTTAACACCTTATCTTAACGTTAATGCATGACACCCTGAGAAAAAGCACTATACTGTAATTCTAACGCTAACTCCTAGCCATAACCATAACACCTGATCCCGAATTCTGAAACGCCAACCCTAACCTTAACCCTACCAACAACACTAACACTAACCCTAACACCTTACCCTAACCCTACGCATAAAAATAACCCTAACCGTTGATCCTTAGTCATAACCCCTAACCTTAACCCTAACACTTAACCCTAATCCCAAGCCTAACCATTAAACATAACCCTAACACTTAACCTTAAACCTAACCTTTACCTTAATGCCTAGAGATCTAACCCTAACACTGACTTACAGTTAACACTAACCCTAACCCCCTATTGTTAACCTTAAACCTGAACCATAAACCTAACCCTTAACCCTAATCCTATCCCTAACCCCCGAACCCTATCCCTAACTGTTAACCCTCACCCTAACCCTTAACCGTGACCCTAACCCTAAACCTGAACCCTTACCCTAAGCCTAACCCTTAACCCTAACCCTATCCCTTAACCCTAACGCCTAACCCTAACGCTAACTCCAAACCTAAACCTTACCCTGGCCCCCTAAACCAGAGTTAACACCTAACCCGTAACACTAACTCTAACCCTAACCACTAATCCCTAGCACCTAACCCTGACTCCAAGCCTAACCCCTAACTCGAAACCCCTAACCCCAACCCTAACCCTAATTCTCACACTACTTCCATTCCCGAGTGAAGCAAGCCTACAATACAGCCATGCCATGTGTGAGATGAGGCTCCACCTGAGTCCTGCATGTAGATCTTGTTCCAGGGCCCAGGGAATGATGTTGTGCTTTCGTGATGACTCCGACCGCACCCCTCTCACCGTAGATTAACCAGGTCCTGTGCCCTTAAACTGACCGATAAATCTAAGCCCTACCACCAACACTAACCCCTGACCCTGAACCTAAGCCCCGAGCCTAAAGCCCAACACTAACTCTAAACCCTTACCCTAAACCTAATCCTTAACCCTAATGCTAACCCCTAAACGTAACGCTAACCGTGACCAGTAAACCTAACCCTAACCTCTAACACAAACCCTAACACATAACTCGAACCCTAAAGCTACCCCTAACCCTTAACCCTAAACCTAAACCCTAACCCTAACTCTTAACCTTAACCCTAACCGTTAACTCTCACCCTAACCTTTAATCCTAACCCTAATCCTAATCTTCAACCATAAACCTAACACTTAACCCTAACCCTGTACCTAACCCTAACCCTATACCAAACCCTAACCCCTCATCTTAACCCTAACCGTAAACCTCAACCCTAAACCGAACTGTAACCGTTAAACCTTAGAGTAACCTTTAACCCTAACCCTAATCCCTAACCCTAAGCCCTCACCCTAACACTAAACTTCATCCTTAACCCTAACCAGAATCCTAACCCTAAATCTAATTCTCAGACTTCTTGCTTTCTTAGAGTTTAGAAAGCCTGCAATCCTCCCATGCCATGCGTGAAAGGAGGCTCTACCACTGTGTCCTGCATCAAACCCACGGGCCCATACCCAGAGTACGATACAGTGGGATCCTGGTGACAATCCCAGTCCCCTAACCTCCCCCCACCCCCGCCTAAGGCAGACAGGGCCCGTGCGCTAAGCATAAACAATACCTGTAACAGATATCCCTCACCGTGAACATAACACCTAACCCTGTTCCTATTTCTCCCCTTAACACGTAAACCTCACCGTGAGCCTAACTTTAACCTCTTATCCTAACGTTAGTGCATAACCCATTCCCTGAGAACAACCCCTATCCCATAATTCTAACCCTATCTCCTAGTCGTCACTGTAACACCTAATCCCTAACCCTAATTCTAAACCGCTAACTCTAACCGTAACCCTGCCTACAACCCTAACACTGACAGTAACCCTTACTTCTAACCCCAACGCTATGCCTAACAAAAACCCTTAACCATTCACCCTAACCCCTAAGCCTTACCCTAACCCTTAACCCTAATCCTAATCCTATCCATTCAACCTAACCCTAGCTCTTAAAGCTAACCCTAAACCTTACCCTCACGACTAGACCTAACCCTGACACTAACCTAACACCTAACCCTAACCATAACCCCTACAGCTAACCTTAACCCTGAACCCTAAACCTAACCCTAACACTGAACCCTCACTATATCCCCAACCTCTAAGCCTAATCCTAACCGTTAACCCTCACCCTAACACTTAAACTGGACCATAACACTAAACATTAACCCTAACACTAAACTTTAACCCTAAACCTGAGCCCAACCCTTAACGCTAATCCTATCCTTTTACCCTAAACCTAACTCCTAAACCTAACCCTAACACTAACCCCAATCCTAATTCTAACCATACCCCTTCATAAAACACTAACTCCTAACCCTAACACTTACCAAAAACCCTAATCGCTAATCCCTAACACTAACGCTTAACCTTTACCGTAACCGTTAACCCTCACCCTAACCCTTAACGCTGACCCTAACCTTAACCTTTAATCTAAGCCTGACCCTTAACCCTAACAGTAAGGAAAACCCTCACGCCAACCTTATCCCTTATCCCTAACCCTAACACTACAGCTAAAAATAACACTAAACTTTGATCCTTAAACCTAACCCCTAACACTTACTTTAACCCCAAACCCTAACCCTAATCCTAAGCATTAAACCTAACCCTATCTCTTAACCCTTACTCTAACGCCTAGATCTAACCCTAAAATCTAACCTACCACCTAATCCTAACCTTAAGCCCTAATGCTAACTCTAACCCTGAACCCTAAACCTACCCGTAAACCCTTAACACTAACCCTATCCATAAACCTTAACCCTGACCCTAACCATTACCCGCACCCAAGCATTTAACCCTGACCCTAACCCTAATCCTTAACGATAAACTTAACACTAAATCCCAACCCTAAGCCCAACACTTAACCCTAAACCTGACCCTTGACCCCTAACCCTAAACCTAAGCCTAACCCCAACCTGAACCCTTAATCTTGACCCTTACCCTTAACCCTCGCACTAACCCTACTCCTAATCTTTAACCATGAAGCTAACACTGAAGCCTACCCCTGTGCCAAACGCTAAACCCAAACCTTAACCCGAACCCTGAGACTTAACCGTAAACCTAACTGTAACTGTTAAACCTAACACTAACCTTTAACCCCAACCCCTAACCCAAGACACCACCCTGACACTAATCTTCATCCCTAAACATTACCAGAATCCTACCCCTAAATCTAATTCTCAGAGTTCTTGCTTTCTCAGAGTTTAGAAAGCCTACAATCCTCCCATGCCATGAGTAAAAGGGGGCTCTGCCACTGTGTCCTGCATGAAACCCAGGAGCCCATACCCAGCGTACGATAGAGTGTGTTCCCGGGGACAATCCCATCCCCCTAACCCCAGCCCCCCGCCCAGTGCAGACAGGGCCCGTACGCTAAGTATAAACACTACCCCTAACAGATAACCCTCACCCTGAACATAACACCTAACCCTGATCCTATTGCTCACCTTAAAAAATAAACCTCCCCGTAACCCTAACTTAGCCCCTTAACTTAACGTGAATGCATAACACCTTGAGAAGAAGCCCTATCCCGTAATTCTAATCCTAAACCATAGTCATAACCGTAACACCTCATCCCTAATTCTAAAACGTCAAACCTAACCTTCACCCTACCAGCAACCCTAACCCTAACCCTAACCCCTAACCCTAAGCCCTCACCCTAACCACTAATCTTCATCCCTAAACCGTGCCGTAATCCTAACCCGAAATCTAATTCTCAGACTTCTTGCTTTCTCAGAGTTTTGAAAGCCTACAATCCTACTAAGCCATGCATGAAAGCCGGCTCTGCCAAGTGTCCTGCATGAAACCCAGAGGCCCATACACTGCGTGCGATAGAGTGGGTTCCCAGCGACCATCACAGACCCCTAACTTCGCCTCCTAGTGCATACAGGGCCCGTGCCCTAAGGATAAACCCTACCCCTCACCCATAACCCTAACCCAGAACATAACACCTAACCCTGATCCTACTGCTCACCTTAACAGGTAAAGCTCACCGTAACCCTAACTTTAACCCCTTATCTTAACGTTAATGCATGACACCCTGAGAACAAGACCTATACCGTAAATCTAACGCTAACTCCTAGCCATAACCATAACACCTAATCCCTAATTCTGAAACGCCAACCCTAACCTTAACCCTACCAACAACACTAACATTAACCCTAACCCCTTACGCTAACCCTACGCCTAAAAATAACCCTAACCTTTGATCCTGAGTCATTACCCATAATCTTAACCCTAACCCTCAACCCTAATCCCAATCCTTAACCATTAAACTTAACCCTAACTCTTAACCCTAACCCTGACCTTTACCCTAATGCCTAGAGATCTAACCGCAACACTGACCTACAGTTACACTAACCCTACCCTCTAACGCTAACCTTAAACCTGAACCATAAACCTAACCCTTAACCCTAACCCTATCCCTAACCCCCTTACCCTAACTCTAACTGTTAACCCTCACCCTAACCCTCAACCTTGACCCTAACCTTAAACCTTAATCCTAACCATGCGTTTCATGAGCCTCTGCCTTTGTCCTGCGTGACAGTTGAAGCCCAACACCAAGGGTAAGATGAAGTGGGGACGCAGCCTTGCTCCACACCCACAGTGCCCCGTACATTAGACGGGGCCCGTGCTCTAACACACACCGTTAAACGTAAGCCCTAACCCTATCACTAAACCAAACCCTTCGTAAGCCCTGAATCTAACTCCTAACAGTAACCCTAATCCCTGACCCTTACTCTTGCCTCTCACCCTAAACCTAAACCCAACCACTAAACATAATCCTAATCTCTAACCCTAACAGTAATCCTAACCCTAATTCTAACCTAAAACCCTAACCCCTAAATCTAATCCTAGTCCCTAACACCTAACCTTACCCTAAACCGAATTCCAATTCTCAGAGTTCTTCAATTCAAAAACTTAAAAAAGCCTACAATCCACCAATGCCGTGTCTGAGATGAGCGTCCGCCCCTATGTCCTGCATGACAGGCAGGCGCCAATGCCCAGGGTACTATGGAGTGGAGTCCTGGGGTCTGTAGGCTTGCTAAACTCCAGTTTGGAAGAATTGCTATAGTCATATATAGGGATGCTTACATTTACTTATAGAAAGCAACTATTGATGTGTGATTTGTAGGCTTGCCTTACTCTAGTTTGGATGAAGAAGCTGAATCATATATAGGAATATTAGCTTTGAGTTAGAGGAAGCATCTATGGGGGGTGCTTTTTTGGCTTGTTAAACTCTGGTTTGGAAGAAGTTCGAGAGTCTTATATAGGAACGATATCATTCATTCAGAGAAAGCAATTATAGGGAGTTGGTTTGTAGGCTTGCTAAGCTCTAGTTTGGAGGAAGGCGAGAGTCATATATAGAACGCTTACGTTCACATAAAGCGTCTACGGGGGGACGGATTCTAGGCTTCCTAAACTCTAGCTTGGAAAAAGAGGACAGTTATGTATAGGAACTCTCGGCGGGGGATTTGTAGCATTGCTAAAATCTTAGATTGGAAAAGTTGCGAGAGTCATACATAGGAATGTTAACATTCACTCAATGAAAGCAACTATAAGGGGTGCTTTCCAGGCTGGCTACACTCTAATTTGGAAAAAGTGCGACAGTCATATATAGGAAGGCTTATATTCACTCAGACAAAGCAATTATGTGTAGGTGTATAGTAGGCATGCTAACTCTAGTTTGGAAAATTTCGAGAGCCATGTATAGGAAAGCATACAGTAACTTAGAGAAAGCAACGAACAGGGGTGGAGTGTAGGCTTTCTAAACTCTAGTTTGGAGGAAGTGCCATAGTCATATATAGGAACGCTTAAATTCGTTCAGAGAAAACAGCTGTCGGGGATTGGTTTGTAGACTTATTCAACTCTAGTTTGGAAGAAGTGCGAGAGACATATATAGGAATGTTTACATTGACTCAAAGAAAGCAACTATGGGGGAGTGTTATTTTGGCATGCCAGATGTTAGTTAAGAAGAAGTACAAGACTCATATATAGGAACGCTTACATTCACACAGCGAGAGCAACTACGGAGTAGTGTCAGGTAGACATGTTAAAGTCTAGCTTGGGAGAAGTTCCAGAGTCCTATATAGGAAAGGTAACAGCCACTTTGAAAAAGCAAGTCTTGGCGGGTGGTTTGTAGGCCTGCAAAACCCTGTTTTGGTTGAAGTGTGAGAGTCATATATGAGAAGGCTTACATTCACTCAGAGAAAGCAACGATGGGGTTGTTTGTAGGCTTACTAAACTGCAGTTTGGAAGAAGCATGAGAATCACATATAGGAGCACATACATTTTGACGCACTGAAAGTAACTATGGGGTGGTGTTTTATAGGCATGCTAAACTCTAGTTTGGACGAAGTTTGAGAATCACATATAAGAAAGCTTAGAGTCACTTAGAGAAAGCAAATCTCTGGGTGTGGAATGTAGGCCTGCTAAACTCTATTTTGGTTTCAGAGTGAGAGTCATATATGGGAAGGCTTACATTCCCTCAGAGAAAGCAACGACGGCGTGGTGGTTTGTAGGCATACTAAACTCTAGTTTGGAAGAAGTAGGAGAATGATATATGGGAACGCTTACATTCGCGTAGAGAAAGCAATTATGGGGTGGCGTTTTTGTAGCCATGCTAATCTCTAGTTTGGAAGAAGTTAAGGAGTAATATATAGGAAAGGGTACAGTCATAGAAACCAACTCTCGGGGGATGTTTTGTACACCTGCAAAACTCCAGTTTGGAAGTGGGAGAGAGTCATATTGGGGACCGCGTGCATTCACTCAGAGAAATCAACGATGGGATTGTGATTTGTAGGCATAGTCAACTCTAGTTTGGAAGAAGTACGAGAATCGTATATAGGAAAGCTTACCTTCACGCAGAGAAAGCAACTATGGAGTGATGTTTGTATGCCTACTAAAATATAGTTTGGAGGAAGTTCGAGAGCCATATCTGGGAAGCTTACAGTCACTTAGAGAAAGCAACCCTAGGGGGTGTTTCGTAGGCCTGCTAAACTCTATTTTCAATGAAGTGTTAGAATAATATATGGGAACTCAGTGAAAGCAACGTTGTGGTTGTGGTTCCTAGAAGAAGCAAGAGAATCACATGTAGAACCGCTTACATTCCGGCACCGAATGCAACTATGGGGTGGTGTTTTGTAGGCTTGCAAAACTCTAGTTTGGACGAAGTTTGAGAGTCATATATAGGAAAGTTTACAGTCACGTAGAGAAAGCAACTCTCTGGGTGTGGAATGTAGAGTTATTTTGGTTGAAATAGAGTTATTTTGGTTGAAATGTGAGAGTCATATATGGGAACGCTTACATTCACTCAGAGAAAACAACGTTTGGGTGGTGGTTTGTAGGGCATACTAAACTGTAGTTTGGAAGAAGTACGAGAGTCCTATATAGGAACACTTACATTCACACAGAGAAAGCACTTATGGCGTCAGGTTTTGTAGGCATGCTAAACTGTAGTTTGGAAGAAGTTGGAGAACCTTATACAGGAAAGATTACCGTCACCCAGGGAAAGCAACACTCGGGAGATTTTTTTGTACACATGCTAAACTCTAATTTGGATGAAGTGTGAGAGTCAAACATGGGACCGCTTACATTCCCTCAGAGAAACAACACTGGGGTGGTTTTTGTAGGCATACTAAATAGTTTGGAAGAAGTACGAGAATGATATTTGGGAACGCTTACATTCACACAGAGAAAGCAACTACGTGGTGGTGTTTTGTAAGCATGCTATAGTTTGGAAGAAGTTCCAAACCTGAACAGTCATTTAGAGAAAGCAACTCTTGGTGGGTGATTTTTAGGTCTGCTAAATTGTATTTTGAAAGAAGTACCAGAGTGATATATACTAATGCTTACATTCATGCAAAGAAAAAACCATGGGGTGATGTTTTGTGGGCATGTTAACCTGTAGTTTGGAAGAAGTTGGAGAGTCTTATTTAGGAAAGCTTACAGTCACCTAGAGAAAGCAACTCTCGGGAGAGCATTTCTTGGCCTGCTAAACTCTACTTTGCATCAATTGTGAGAGTCAAACATGGGAATGCTTTCATTCATTCAGAGAACGCAACGTTTGGGTGGTGGTTTGTAGGCATTCTAAACTGTATTTTGGAGGAAGTACGAGAGTCATGTATATGAACGCTTACATTCATGCAGAGAAAGCAACTGTGGGGTGGTTTCTAGGCATGCTAAACTCTAGTTTGGACGAAGTTTGACAATCACATATAAGAAAGCTTAGAGTCGCTTAAAGCAAATCTCTGGGTGTGGAATGTAGGAGTGCCAAACTCTATTTTGGTTTCAGAGTGAGAGTCATATATGGGAAGGCTTACATTCACTCAGAGAAAGCAACGATGGTGTGGTCGTTTGTAGGCATACTGAACTCTAGTTTGGAAGAAGTAGGAGAATGATATATGGGAACGCTTACATTCATGCAGAGAAAGCAATTATGGGGTGGCTTTTTTGTAGCCATGCAAATCTCTATTTTGCAAGAAGTTAAAGAGTAATATATAGGAAAGCGTACCGTCATTTATAGAAACCAACTTTCGGGGGATGATTTGTAGGCCTGCAAAACTCTACTTTGGAAGAAGGGGGAGAGTCATATGGGGGACTGGGTATATTCACTCAGAGAAATCAACGACGGGGTTGTGGTTTGTAGGCATACTAAACTCTAGTTTGGAAGAAGGACGAGAATCATTTATAGGAACGCTTACATTCATGCAGAGAAAGCAACTATGGAGTGATGTTTGTATGCCTACTAAACGATAGATTGGAGGATGTTCGAGAGTCATATCTGGAAAGCTTACAGTCATTTAGAGAAAGCAACTCTCTGGGGGTGGTTCGTAGGCCTGCTAAACTCTATTTTCAATGAAGTGTTCGAATCATATACAGGAACGCTTACATTCACTCAGAGAAAGCAACGTTGGGGTGGCCGTTTTTGAGCATACTAAACTCTACTTTGGAAGAGGTACGAGAGACATACATAGGAACGCTTACATTAACACAGAGAAAGCAAATACGGGGTGCTGTAGTGCAGGCATGCTAAACTATAGATTGGAAGAAGTTCGAAAGCTGACAGTCACTTAGAGAAAGCAACTCTTGGCGGGTGATTTTTAGGTCTGCTAAATTGTATTTTGAAAGACGTACAAGAGTTATATACACAAACGCTTACATTTATGCAGAGAAAGAAACTATGGGGTGATGTTTTGTTGGCATGCTAAACTGCAGTTTGAAAGGACTTCCAGAGTGTTATATAGGATAGCTACAGTCACCTAGAGAAAACAACACTCGGGACAGCTTTGCAAGCCTCTAAACACTAATTAGCAGCAATTGTGAGAGTCAAATATGGGAAAGCTTACATTCACGGAGAGAACACAACGTTTGGGTGGTGGTTTGTAGGCATAATAACTGTAGGTCGGAAGAAGTAGGAGAGTCATATATATGAACAGTTACATTCACGCAGAGAAAGAAACTGTTGGGTGGTGTATGTACGCATGTTAATCTATACTTTGGAGGAAGTTTGAGAGTCATATCTGGGGAAAATTACAGTCACATAGCTAAATCAACCATCGGGGACTGGTTTGTAGGTCTGCTAAATTCTATTTTGGAAAAAGTGATTCATATAAGGGAATGCTTATGTTCACTCAGAGAAAGCAACGATGCGGTGGTGTATTGTTGGCATGCTAAACTTTAGTTTGGAAGAAGTTCGAGAGTTTTACATAGGAAAGCTTACATTCACCTAGAGAAAGCAACTCTCAGGATGTGGTTTATAGGCCTGGTGAACTCTAATTTGGATCAAGTGTGAGAGTCATACATACGAGTTCCAAAATACAGTTTAGTATGCCTACAAACCACCAGCCTAACATTGCTTTCTCTGAGTGGATATAGGCCTTCCCTTATATGAATCTCGGACTGCTTTCAAAATGCAATTTGCCGGACCTACAAAACACCGCCCGAGAGTTGCTTTCTCTCACTATAAGCTTTCCTATATATGACTTTGGGACATAGTTTAGCATGCCAACAAAAGGCCACCCCATAGTTTGCGTGAATGTAAGCGTTCCTATGCATCACGCTCGTACTTCTTCCAAAGTATAGTACACCTACCAACCACCTCCCCAACGTTGCTTTTTCTGAGTGAATGTAAGCATTCTTTTATTCTCGTACTTCCTCCAAACTCCAGTTTAGTGTGACTAAAAATCACCACCGCAACCTTGCTTTCTCTGAGTGAATGTTAGCGTTCCCATTTAAGATTCACACTTCATCCAAAATAGAATTTGGCAGAACTACAAACCGGCCCCCAAGGGTTGCTTTCTCTGTGAGACTGTAAGCTTTCCTATTACTCTTAACTTCTTCGCAACTAGAGATTTGCATGCCTACAAAACACCACCCCATAGTTGCCCTCTCTGCGTGAATGTAAGCACTCATATATATGACTCTGCTACTTCTTCCAAAATACAGTTTAGTATGCTTACAAACAACCAACCAAACGTTGCGTTCTCTCAGAGAATGTTAGCGTTCCCAAGTATGACTGTTCCAAATGATGCAAAGTAGAGTTTAGCAGGCTTACAAACTATCTCTCGAAAGTTGCTTCCTCTGGGGGACTGTAAGCTTTCCTATAAAAGACTGTCGAACGTCTTCGAAACTACATTTCAGCACGCCAACAAAACATAACCACATAGTTTCTTTCTCAGCATAAATATAAGTGATTTTATATATGACTCTTGTACTTCTATCAAAATACAATTTAGCAGACCTCAAAATCAACCGCCAAGAGTTGCTTTCTCTAAGTCACTGTCAGCTTTCGAACTTCTTCCAAATTATATTTTATCATGCCTACAAAACACCACCCCATAGTTGCTTTCTCTGCGTCCATATAATCGTTCATATATATGACTCTCGTACTTCTTCCAAACTGGAGTTAGTATACCTACAAACCGGCACCCAAATTTACCTTTCTCTGAGTGAATGAAGCGTATCCATGTATGCCTCTTTCACTTCATCCAAATTAGAGTTTAGCGGCTTACAAACCACCTCCTGTGAGTTGCTTTCTCTAGGTGACTGTAAACTTTCCTATATAAGACTCTAGAACTTCTTCCAAACTACAGTTTAGCATGCCAACAATACAGCGCCCCATCATTGATTTCTCTGAGTGAACATAAGCGTTCCCATATATGACTCTCACTCTTTTTCCAAAATAGAATTTAGCAGACCTACACAACACCCGATGGTTCCAATTCTCTAGGTGACTTTAATTTTTCCCACATATGACTCTCGAACTTTCTCCAAACTAGATTATGATGATTACATAGACCACCCCACAGTTGCTTTCTCTGCGTGAATGTAACCGTTCATATATGACTCTCCTACTTCTTTTGAACTACAGCATTTATTCCTACAAACCATCACGACAACGTTCTTTCTGTGAGTGAATGCAAGCGTTCTCACACTTCATCCAAATTACAGTTTAGCAGACCTACCAACAAACTACAGAGATTTGTTTTTCTCTGTGTCACTGTAATCTTTCCTATGTAAGGCTCTCGAACTTCTTCCAAACCACAGTTTAGCATGCCAACAAAATACGATCACAGAGTTGCTTTCTCTGCGTGAATGTAAGCATTCGTATATATGACTCTCCTACTTCCTCCAAAATACAGTTTAGAATGCTTACAAACCACCACCCAAACGTTGCGTTCTCTGAGTGAATGTAAGCGTTCCCATGTTTGACTCTCACAATTGATGCAATCTAGAATTTAGCATGCTTAGAAACAATCTCCCGAGAGTTGATTTCTCTGGGTGACTGTAAACTTTCCTATGTAAGACTCGCGAACTTCTTCCAAACTACAGTTTAGCATGCCAACAAAACACTGCCCCATAGTTGATTTCTCTTCGTGATCATAAGCGTTCCCATATATGACTCTCATTCTTCTTTCAAAATAGAATTTACCAGATCTACAAAATGGCCCCCGATGGTTGCTTTCTCTAAGTGACTGTAATTTTCCCCAGATATGACTCTCGAAATTCCTCCAAACTACAGATTAGCATGCATACATACGCCACCCAACAGTTGCTTTCTCTGCGTGAATGTAACCGTTCATATATGACTCTTCTACTTCTTCCGAACTACAGTTATTATGCCTACAAACCACCACCCAAACGTTGTGTTCTCTGAGTGAATGTAAGCGTTCCCATGTTTGACTCTCACAATCGCTGCTTGTTAGAGTTTAGCAGGCTTGCAAAGCTCTCCTGAGTGTTGCTTTCTCTAGGTGACTGTAAGCTATCCTACATAACACTCTCGAACTTCTTCCAAACTGCAGTTTAGCATCCCCACAACACATCACCCCATAGTTTCTTTCTACGCATGAATGTAAGCGTTTGTATATAAGACTCTGACACGTCTTTCAAAATACAATTTAGCAGACTTAAAAAATCACCCGCCAAGAGTTGCTTTCTCTAAGTGACTGTCAGCTTTCGAACTTCTTCCATTCTATAGTTTAGCATGCCTGCACTACAGCACCCCGTATTTGCTTTCTCTGTGTTAATGTAAGCGTTCGTATTTATGTCTCTTGTACCTCTTCCAAAGTAGAGTTTAGTATGCTCACAAACGGCCACCCCAACGTTGCTTTCTCTGAGTGAATGTAAGCGTTCCTGTATATGATTTTAACACTTCATTGAAAATAGAGTTTAGCAGGCCTACGAACCACCCCCTGAGAGTTTCTTTCTCTAAATGACTGTAAGCTTTCCAGATATGACTCTCGAACATCCTCCAAACTATAGTTTAGTAGGCATACACACATCACTCCATAGCTGGTTTGTCTGCGTGAATGTAACCGTTCATATATATGACTTTCCTACTTCTTCCGAACTACAATTAAGGCCACAAACTGCAACCCAAACCTTGCGTTCTGAGTGGATGTAAACCTTCCCATACTTGACTTTAAGAGTTGGTGCAAATTATCAGGCTTAGAAATCATCTCCCAAGAGTTGCTCTCTCTAGGTGACTGTAAGCTTTGCTATATAAGATTCTAAACTTCCTCCAAACTATAGTTTAGTAGGCATACAAACCTCACTCCATAGTTGCTTTCTCTGCATGAATGTAAGCGTTCCTATATATGATTCTCGTACTTTCTCCAAACTAGAGTTTAGTATGCCTACAAAACACAACCCCATCCCCGATTTCTCTGAGTCAATGTACGTGGTCCCCAATATGACTCTCCCACTTCTTCCAAAGTAGAGTTTTGCAGGCCTACCCTTCATCCCCCGAAAGTTGGTTTCTATAAATGAGTGTATGCTTTCCTATATAACTTCTTCCAAACTAGAGATTAGCATGGGTACAAAAAAGCCACCCCATAATTGCTTTCTCTGCATGAATGTAAGCGTTCCCATATATCATTTTCCTACTTCTTCCAAACTAGAGTTTAGTATGCCTACAAACCACCACACCATCGTTGCTTTCTCTGAGTGAATGTAACCCTTTCCATATATGACTCTCAATCTAAACCAAAATAGAGTTTAGCACGCCTACATTCCACACCCAGAGATTTGCTTTCTCTAAGTGACTCTAAGCTTTCTTATATGTGATTCTCAAACTTCGTCCAAACTAGAGTTTAGCACGCCTAGAAAACACCACCCCACAGTTCCTTTCTCTGCATGAATGTAAGCGTTTGAATATATGACTCTGGTACTTCTTTCAAAATACAATTTAGCAGACCTAAAAATCCACCGCCAAGAGTTGCTTTCTCTAAGTGACTGTCTGCTTTCGAACTTCTTCCAAACTATATTTTAGCAGGCCTACAAAACACCACCCCATAGTTGCTTTCTCTGCGTCCATATAAGCGTTCATATATATGACTCTAGTACTTCTTCCAAACTGGAGTTAGTATACCTACAAACCGGCACCCCAATTTACCTTTCTCTGAGTGAATGAAGCGTATCCATGTATGCCTCTTTCACTTCATCCAAATTAGAGTTTAGCGGCTTACAAACCACCTCCTGTGAGTTGCTTTCTCTAGGTGACTGTAAACTTTCCTATATAAGACTTTCGAACTTCTTCCAAACTACAGTTTAGCATGCCAACAATACAGCGTCCCATCGTTGATTTCTCTGAGTCAACATAATCGTTCCCATATATGACTCTCACTCTTTTTCCAAAATAGAATTTAGCAGACCTACACACCAGCCCCCGATTGTTCCTTTCTCTAAATGACTCTAATTTTCCCCAGATATGACTCTCGAACTTCCTCCAAACTACAGATTATGATGATTACATACGCCACTCCACAGTTGCTTTCTCTGCGTGAATGTAACCGTTCATATATGACTCTCCTACTTCTTCGAACTACAGTTGTTATTCCTACAAACCACCAAGACAAAGTTCTTTCTCTGAGTGAATGCAAGCGTTCTCACACATCATCCAAATTACAGTTTAGTAGACCTACCAACAAACTACAGAGAGTTGTTTTCTCTGTGTCACTGTAATCTTTCCTATATAAGGCTCTCGAACTTCTTCCAAACCACAGTTTAGCATGCCAACAAAATACGATCACAGAGTTGCTTTCTCTGCGTGAATGTAAGCATTCGTATATATGACTCTCCTACTTCCTCCAAAATACAGTTTAGAATGCTTACAAACCACCACCCAAACGTTGCGTTCTCTGAGTGAATGTAAGCGTTCCCATGTTTGACTCTCACAATTGATGCAAATTAGAGTTTAGCACGCTTAGAAACAATCTGCCGAGAGTTACTTTCTCTAGGTGACTGTAAGCTTTCTTATATAAGACTCGCGAACTTCTTCCAAACTACACTTTAGCATCCCAACGAAACACTGCCCTATCGTTGATTTCTCTGAGTGAACATAAGCGTTCCCACATATGAATTTCACTCTTCTTCCAAAATAGAATTTAGCAGATCTAAAAAACGGCCCCCGATTGTTGCTTTCTCTAAGTGACTGCAATTTTCCCCAGATATGACTCTCGAACTTCCTCCAAAGTATAGATTAACATGCGTACATACACCACCCAACAGTTTCTTTCTCTGCGTGAATGTAACCGTTCATACATATGACTCTCCTACTTCTTAGGGTAAAGGTTAAGCGTTAGGGTTAGGGATTAGTGATTAGGGTTTTTGGTTAGTGTTAGGGTTAGCGGTTAGGAGTTAGTGTTTTATGAAGGGGTATGGTTAGAATTAGGATTGGGGTTAGAGTTAGGGTGAGGTATAGGGGTTAGGTTTAGGGTAAAAGGATAGGATTAGGGTTACGGGTTGGGCTTAGGTTTAGGGTTAAAGTTTACTGCTAGGGTTAGGGATAGGGTTCAGGGTTAGCTTTAGGGGTTCTGGATAGGGTTAGGTGTTAGGTTAGTGTCAGGGTTAGGTCTAGTCGTGAGTGTAAGGTTTAGGGTTAGCTTTAAGAGCTAGGGTTACGTTTAATGGTTAGGATTAGGATTAGGGTTAAGGGTTAGGGTAAGGCTTAGGGGTTAGGGTGAAGGGTTAGGGTCAAGGGTTAGGGTTTTTGTTAGGCATAGCGTTGGGGTTAGAAGTAAGGGTTACTGTCAGTGTTAGGGTTGTAGGTAGGGTTACGGTTAGGGTTGGCGGTTTAGAATTAGGGTTAGGGATTAGGTGTCACAGTGATGACTAGGAGATAGGGTTAGAATTATGGGATAGGGGTTGTTCTCAGGAAATGGGTTATGCATTAACGTTAGGATAAGAGGTTAAAGTTAGGCGCACGGTGAGGTTTACGTGTTAAGGGGAGAAATAGGAACAGGGTTGGGTTGTTATGTTCAGGGTTAGGGTTATCTGTTAAAGGTATTGTTTATGCTTAGCGCAAGGGCCCTGTCTGCATTAGGCGGGCGGGGGGAGTTTAGGGGGCTGGGATTGTACCCGGGAACCCACTCTATCATACTCTGGGTATGGGCCCGTGGGTTTCATGCAGGACACAGTGGTAGAGCCTCCTTTCACGCATGGCATGGGAGGATTGCAGGCTTTCTAAACTCTAAGAAAGCAAGAAGTCTGAGAATTAGATTTAGGGTTAGGATTCTGGTTAGGGTTAAGGATGAAGTTTAGTGTTAGGGTGAGGGCTTAGGGTTAGGGATTAGGGTTAGGGTTAAAGGTTACTCTTAGGTTTAACGGTTACACTTTGGTTTAGGGTTGAGGTTTACGGTTAGGGTTAAGATGAGGGGTTAGGGTTTGGTACAGGGTTAGGGTTAAGTGTTAGGTTTAGGGTTGAAGATTAGGATTAGGGTTAGGATTAAAGGTTAGCGTGAGAGTTAACGCTTAGGGTTAAGGTTAAGAGTTAGGGTTTAGAGTTAGAGTTAGGGTTAGTTTTATGGTTAGAGTTATGTGCTATGGTTTGTGTTAGAGGTTAGGGTTAGGTTTACTGGTCACGGCTAGGGTTAGGTTTAGGGGGTAGCATTAGGGTTAGGCTTATGGTTAGGGTTAAGGGATAGGATTAGGGATAAGTGTTGGGCTTAGGGTTAGGGTTTAGTGTTAGGGTTATCATTAAGGATTAGGGGTAGGGTCAGGGTCAAATGCTTTGGTGCGGGTAATGGTTAGGGTCAGGGTTAAGGTTGCGGATAGGGTTAGTGTTAAGGGTTACGGGTAGGTTTAGGGTTCAGGGTTAGAGTTAGCATTAGGGCTTAAGGTTTGGATTAGGCGGTAGGTTAGATTTAGGGTTAGATCTAGGCGTTAGGGTAAGGGCTAGCGTTAGGGTTAAGAGATAGGGTTAGGTTTAATGCTTAGGATTAGGGTTAGGGTTTGGGGTTAAAGTAAGTGTTAGGGGTTAGGTTTAAGGATCAAAGGTTAGGGTTATTTTTAGCTGTAGTGTTAGGGTTAGGGATAAGGGATCCCATTAGCATTAAGGGTCTTCCTTACTGTAGGGTTAAGGGTTAGGCTTAGAGTTAAAGGTTAAGGTTAGGGTCAGTGTTAAGATTTCGGGTAGGGTTAAAGGTTAAGGTAAAGGTTAAGCGTTAGGGTTAGGGATTAGTGATTAGGGTTTTTGGTTAGTGTTAGGGTTAGCGGTTAGGAGTTAGTGTTTTATGAAGGGGTATGGTTAGAATTAGGATTGTTGTTAGAGTTAGGGTGAGGTATAGGGGTTAGGTTTAGGGTAATAGGATAGGATTAGGGTTACGGGTTGGGCTTAGGTTTAGGGTTAAAGTTTACTGCTAGGGTTAGGGATAGGGTTCAGGGTTAGCTTTAGGGGTCTGGTTAGGGTCAGGTGTTAGGTTAGTGTCAGGGTTAGGTCTAGTCGTGAGGGTAAAGTTTAGGGTTAGCTTTAAGAGCTAGGGTTAGGTTTAATGGTTAGGATTAGGATTAGAGTTAAGGGTTAGGGTAAGGCTTAGGGGTTAGGGTGAAGGGTTAGGGTCAAGGGTTAGGGTTTTTGTTAGGCATAGCGTTGGGGTTAGAAGTAAGGGTTACTGTCAGTGTTAGGGTTGTAGGTAGGGTTACCGTTAGGGTTAGCGGTTTAGAATTAGGGTTAGGGATTAGGTGTCACAGTGATGACTAGGAGATAGGGTTAGAATTATGGGATAGGGGTTGTTCTCAGGAAATGGGTTATGCATTAAGGTTAGGATAAGAGGTTAAAGTTAGGCGCACGGTGAGGTTTAAGTGTTAAGGGGAGAAATAGGAACAGGGTTG